>NC_053112.1:25398277-25698277 GCF_010015445.1 Perca fluviatilis | reverse complement strand
TATTGCAGGGCACAGTGGAAAAAACCCCTCAAAACATCCGGTGTGTGTGGGGAATCCAGGAAGTTCAATCGTGATTGGAGTCGTGGATTTTTTGAGGTCGATATTTGGCTTCAAGTTCCACTATCTTCTGGCTGTGCACTATGGACGAACAACAGCCAGTGCGTGAACAGCTGAGGGGGGCATCGTGTAGCTTGCTAGTTTAGCTAGTAGCAACGTTGATGGAGGCCTTCTCCTAAAACCTAAAAACCTTCACAAGTCGAAATACAATGCAGGTGCTCCTGCTTGTATTAGCAAGCTGTGGATAGCTCGTTACTGTTACCAAAATATGGAATAGATTAGATTTCCCAGGAGGCAAAATCCTGAGTGGTTCGCTTTAACTCCCGCTAGCAGGCAGGCTAACTAGCCGTTAGCACAACAAATACCTAGACGTTAGCTAACGGAGCGGAGGAAAGTTTTGCAAACAACGGAGAAACTGCGGCCAGACAGGTCCGGTTAAAATACAGCTAAACGGTGTAATTAGTGACTGTATTTCGTTGTGGAGGACTTAAAATCGCAAGACGTTAAGCGTCTGCCGTTATCGTCTGTAACAAGAAACAAGAAGTCAGGCGGAAAAAAAGACTGTATATTATCCCAATGGATACGTCTTCTCCCCTACTTCTCAGAAACAAATATTTTTCTTCTTCAGTTTAGTGTTCCATAGACTTCATGTCCAGTGAAAATCATGCATCTCTATGTACAACACGTTAATCAAATAAACCATATAAAAACTCTCTTGAATTAGCTGGAAAATTGTCACAAAGCTGATACATATTTTGACCTCAAGTAAAGTGGTACCAATTGTATTTGTCATTAAGATATCATGGATAAGACTTGCTGTCATGACAACATTATGACAGTGTAACTAATACATATTTTGACCTCAAGTAAATTTTTCCTATTTTTTTTTTTTTTATTTTTTTATTTTATAAAAAATAAAAAAAAAAATGCTGTCGACAACATTATGACAGTGTAACTAATACATATTTTGACCTCAAGTAAAGTGGTACCAATTGTATTTGTCATTAAGATATCATGGATAAGACTTGCTGTCATGACAACATTATGACAGTGTAACGAAAACATTCTTTGACCTCAAGTAAAGTGGTAACATTTGCATTTGTCATTAAGATATCATAGATAAGACTTGTTATCATGACAACATTATGACAGTGTAACTAATACATATTTTGACCTCAAGTAAAGTGGTACCAATTGTATTTGTCATTAAGATATCATGGATAAGACTTGCTGTCATGACAACATTATGACAGTGTAACTAATACATATTTTGACCTCAAGTAAAGTGGTACCAATTGTATTTGTCATTAAGATATCATTGATAAGACTTGCTGTCATGACAACATTATGACAGTGTAACTAATACATATTTTGACCTCAAGTAAAGTGGTACCAATTGTATTTGTCATTAAGATATCATGGATAAGACTTGCTGTCATGACAACATTATGACAGTGTAACTAATAAATATTTTGACCTCAAGTAAAGTGGTACCAATTGTATTTGTCATTAAGATATCATAGATAAGACTTGCTGTCATGACAACATTATGACAGTGTAACGAAAACATTCTTTGACCTCAAGTAAAGTGGTAACATTTTTATTTGTCATTAAGATATCATAGATAAGACTTGCTGTCATGACAACATTATGACAGTGTAACTAATACATATTTTGACCTCAAGTGGTACCAATTGTATTTGTCATTAAGATATCATAGATAAGACTTGCTGTCATGACAACATTATGACAGTGTAACAAAAACATTCTTTGACCTCAAGTAAAGTGGCAACATTTTTATTTGTCATTAAGATATCATAGATAAGACTTGTTATCATGACAACATTATGACAGTGTAACTAATACATATTTTGACCTCAAGTAAAGTGGTACCAATTGTATTTGTCATTAAGATATCATGGATAAGACTTGCTGTCGTGACAACATTATGACAGTGTAACGGAAACATTCTTTGACCTCAAGTAAAGTGGTAACATTTGCATTTGTCATTAAGATATCATAGATAAGACTTGCTGTCATTACCACATTATGACAGTGTAACAAATATATTCTTTGACCTCAAGTAAAGTGGTATTAATATTCACAGAAATATGGCATACATACAGATAAACTAACTGAAAAAATAAAGTGTGCACACAAAAGAAAAACAAAAACAAAACAAAATTGTTCTTTGATGACAAGAGTTCAGAGATGTTCAACATTGGGGCCAATATGAGTTTGGTTTCCGTTTGTCCTTCCACCATGAAGAATGAATCAAGGGAAATCCATCTACGTTCAGAGTCTCGATCCTGAACTGGGAATCTCTAAACCCTGGAAGTCTCTGGGATGTGAAGAATCGATGTGATTCAATATCCCTCTGTGGACTGGGCCTCCCCTGCGTAGCCTTTTCACCTCCTCCACCTGTAGATAAGGCCAAAACATTTCTCTCAATTACTATTCAGTAATAAAATCAATTGCTTAGGCTACAATGAAAATAAAATGAGGTCATATTTCAGTTAACCCCTATTGAAATATCTAAACCTCTATTCAGTTTGTAAAACCGTTCTTAAATTTCTTCTCTTAGGTATCAAACGTATATAAATCCCTTTCATGTACCAAAAGCACATTTATATTAATAGGCAACCTTTATACAAACAATGCATTTCTAATTCAAGTTGTATGGAACCTTAGTAACATTAACACTATCCTAAATTTAATTGCATAAATTGCATGTAAACATCTCTCAAATTGTATTATTTTCCCATAACTTAAGCCACAGTGATGTAATCTAGAGGCATCTTAATGCCTCTAGATTACTTGCGTGCTTATTTATCCCTCCCTGTAACTGTAGAAAGAATGCACTAAAAATTAGCCTCTTTAACCCTCATGCCCTCCTTAAAAAAACTTACTCTCGACACCTTCGAGGCAAAAATGTCCACGCACACAAAAACTGTTATTAAATCATCATATATCAATATTTTTTCTGCTTTTTTTTCATAAATCACTTAAACAACTTCTAACCTAATCAAAACTACCAAACATTCAATCATTTTCAGGATTTTAACCCTTTAAATGCCAGTTTATGTATTTGAAGTATTTCATTTTTTATTACAAAAAACACACAAAAATATTTTTTTTCCATATAATGAATAATATCTAGATGGGGCTTTGGTGGTGATTAGAGGCTTGGATATGTCAAAGATAAGCAACAAAATTAATTTGATTGCATTAGTATTTTTACATAGTTCCAGATACTCCCTTTGGACACCTTCGAGGCAAAAATGTACATGTCCCAAAAAACTGATATTAAATCATCATATATCAATATTTTTTCTGCTTTTTTTCATAAATCACTTAAACAACTTGTAAATTGCTCAAAACTACCAAAAATTTAATAATTTTCTGGATTTTAACCCTTTAAATGCCAGTTTTAAATCTTTGAAGTAACAATTATTTATGAAAAACCCCAAAAAACTTTAATTATTTTCCATAAAATAAATCATAGGGGAATGGGGCTTTGGTGGGGATTAGAGGCTTGGATATGTCAAAGATAAGCAACAAAACTTATTTGATTGCATTAGTATTTTTTATGTAATTCCAGATACTCCCTTTGGACACCTTCGAGGCAAAAATGGCCCCATTGACTTCCATTATAACCACATGTTTTGATCTCACTGCCTTTACAGTATACAACCATGCATTCTGTAATGTCAGCATTTCATTTTGAAGAAAACTAGTCATATTTGACATTTTTACAGTATTTCACCAGATTCAACCATTTTGCCCTTGTAGGCCGATGCATGAAATTATAGTTATATTATGGAGCTGTGTGTGTGTGTGTGGGTTGTGTGTGTGTGTGTGTGTGTGTATGTGTGTTTGTGTGTGTGTGTGTGTGTGTGTGTGTGAGAGTTGGTCCGCAAACCTGTAAGCAAGCAATGATCACTTTAGGGCTGAAAAAAGGCATCTTTTGAAGGATGCATTTCATGTGTCTTTGAAGACGTGCTTGAATAAAAACATTGTCTCCTGCATGTGCTGTAAACTGGCGCTTATCATTTCAAATGGTTTGTGGGACATGGTGGCCCTGAAGACTGGTCTCCCACTATGGACATCCCACAGGCTCCGGGTGGATTCCCCTTTGGACCGGTACACACCAGCCAGGTGTGAAGTCCCATGTATGTTAAAATCTCTTGAGCATCCACATCACTCCATCCTGAGATTGAACACCTCCCGTGTAGGTTTGTCATTTCCTGAATCAACTGGATCAAGTCAAGAGTGAAGAAAAGGTGGAAAGAGGATGCCACATCATGGATTCTTGATATGGCATATCTCGTGGGCTCTGGCATCATGCCGGTCGGTGCTTGAATATTGCGCAGCGTCTCAGTATTAGATGGAGACCAGACTTGCCAATTCTTCACTGCCCATTCAATGTTAGGATGGACAGGATCTTCAGTGTCCTCTCCACTTTCAGAGGAAGGGTTAGAGGCACTCACAGAATTGGAGGACTCCAGTGACCATTTTGTCAGACTCCAGAAACTTGTGTCATCTTCAGATGAGTCCTGCAGTTGGCTGGAAGATAAAGGCTCCTTCTCTTTGCTCCAGGTCTTTCTCCTTCTCTAGAGCCAGGTGCATAAACACACTAATAGTTGTTTCTGTTTACAACAAATGCAGGAGACAATGTTTTTAGTCAAGCACGTCTTCAAAGACACATGAAATGCATCCTTCAAAAGAAGCCCTTTTTTCACCCAGATTTACACAAACTCTCTCTCACACACAGACACGCATACGCACACACACACACACACACACACACACACACACACACACACACACACACGGCTCCATAATATAACTGGCTAAAGTAAGGTGCTTTTTCACCACTAAAATTATCATTGTTTGTTTACAGATTTACACAAACTCTCTCTCACACACAGACATGCATACATACATGCATGCACACACACACACACACACATACATACACACACACACACACACCGCATACACGCACACACACACACACACCACACCACACACCCACAGACACACACAAATATACATATATACATACACACACACACACACACACACATATACACACACACACACACACACATAAGGCACGCGCGCGCG
Organism: Perca fluviatilis; assembly: GCF_010015445.1. Classification (NCBI taxonomy): domain Eukaryota; kingdom Metazoa; phylum Chordata; class Actinopteri; order Perciformes; family Percidae; genus Perca; species Perca fluviatilis. The sequence goes on along the minus strand of NC_053112.1, from coordinate 25,693,090 downwards.
CGCCCGCGCACGCACGACGCCGCAGTACGCGCACACATACACACACACACACACACACACACACAGCTCCATAATATAACTATAATTTCATGCATCGGCCTACAAGGGCAAAATGGTTGAATCTGGTGAAATACTGTAAAAATGTCAAATATGACTAGTTTTCTTCCAAATGAAATGCTGACATTACAGAATGCATGGTTTTATACTGTAAAGGCAGTGAGATCAAAACATGTGGTTATAATGGAAGTCAATGGGGCCATTTTTGCCTCGAAGGTGTCCAGGGGGAGTATCTGGAATTACATAAAAATACTAATGCAATCAAATCAGTTTTGTTGCTTATCTTTGACACTATAAGCCCTCCAACACCCAAAGCCCCATCTACATATTATTCATTATATGGGAAAAAAATCATTTTTTGTGTTTTTTATAAAAAATGACATACTTCAAATACATAAACTGGCATTTAAAGGGTTAAAATCCTGAAAATGATTGAATGTTTGGTGGTTTTGATTAGGTAAGAAGTTGTTTAAGTGATTCATGAAAAAAAGCAGAAAGAATATTGATATATGATGATTTAATAACAGTTTTTGTTGCGTGGACATTTTTACCGCGAAGGTGTCCAGAGGGTACAAAATGAATCATTTAAGTATAAAAGACATGTAAGAGTAAAAAACACTGGATTTAAAAAATTTGACTGAAAAGAAGGATTCCTACAAAATGTCATGCCATAAGAAGTAACACAGCAAAAATTATCACAAAATGAAAAAAAAAACTTGAGAAAAATGTACAAAAATGACCGAAGAGGGCATGAGGGTTAAGTTAGCTACTTCACCATAAACTCCAGTTAAACAGTTAAACTCACAATTTGTACTAACATTCATTCAACAAAAAACCCACAGCTAGCAATAGTGTTGAAAAGCAGCATTACTTTCCATAACCAATAGATATAATCATTATATTAGCCTTTTCACAGGCAATATGCAGTAGCTAGTCTGCTAGCCTTTTGTGGCTAATTACCCTATTGGCATATGAATACAGCACCTTAGCTAACCCGTTAGCTTAATGCTATTAGCACCGATTAGCATGGATGCTAGCAAACTCTAGTGTTAAGGAGTGACTCACCATTTTACTGCCTATAACTCCGTGACGATAGCTGATTCAGGCACAGCTCTCTTTTGCTCTATTTACAACAAGGTATAGCCAGTATTAGATAGTATTTAGTATGTAGAATTGATTTATTTCACTAACTGGCGTTCTTTTTTATCTTACTGAGTGAATAATGGCAGCTTCCTACATTCTGATGCAGACGCTAAAAGGGATGTGAGGAAACGTAAATCTGATTGGTCAGCTCACGGACCCAAGTTCACCCATTGGCTTATTTACAAGCCCATCAAAGTGTTTCAAGCTTTCAGGTAAATAGGAGGATGCTGCCGTTATTCACTCAGTAAGATAAAAAGAACGCCAGTTAGTGAAATAAATCAATTCTACATACTAAATACTATCTAATACTGGCTATACCTTGTTGTAAAAAAGAGCTGTGCCTGAATCAACTATCGTCACGGAGTTATAGGCAGCAAAATGGTGAGTCACTCCTTAACACTAGAGTTTGCTAGCATCCATGCTAATCGGTGCTAATAGAATTACGCTAACGGGTTAGCTAAGGTGCTGTAATCATTATGCTAATAGGGTAATTAGTGACACAAAGGCTAGCAGACTAGCTACTACAATTGCCTGTGAAAAGGCTAATGATTATATCTATTGGTTATGGAAAGTATAATGTTGCTTTTCAACACTATTGCTAGCTGTGGGTATTTTGTTGGATGAATGTTAGTACAAATTGAGAGTTTAACTGTTTAACTGGAGTTTATGGTGAAGTAGCTAACTTAAAGAGGCAAATTTTTAGTGCATTCTTTCTACAGTTACAGGGAGGGATAAATAAGCAAGCAAGTCTTAATGCCTCTAGATTACAACACTGTAGCTTAAGTTATGGGAAAATAATACAATTTGAGAGATGTTTACATGTAATTTATGCAGTTATATTTAGGATAGTGTTAATGTTACTAAGGTTCCATACAACTTGAATTAGAAATGCATTGTTTGTATAAAGGTTGCCTATTAATATAAATGTGCTTTTGGTACATGAAAGGGATTTATATACGTTTGATACCTAAGAGAAGAAATTTAAGAACGGTTGTACAAACTGAATAGAGGTTTAGATATTTCAATAGGGGTTAACTGAAATATGACCTCATTTTATTTTCATTGTAGCCTAAGCAATTGATTATATTACTGAATAGTAATTGAGAGAAATGTTTTGGCCTTATCTACAGGTGGAGGAGGTGAAAAGGCTTCATGCGGGGGAGGCCAGTCCACAGAGGGATATTGAATCACCTCGATTCTTCACATCCCAGAGACTTCCAGGGTTTAGAGATTCCCAGTTCAGGATCGAGACTCTGAACGTAGATGGATTTCCCTTGATTCATTCTTCATGGTGGAAGGACAAACGGAAACCAAACTCATATTGGCCCCAATGTTGAACATCTCTGAACTCTTGTCATCAAAGAACAATTGAGCTCATAGAACTGAAAAGGGTTTCTTTTGTGTGCACACTTTATTTTTTCAGTTAGTTTATCTGTATGTATGCCATATTTCTGTGTATATTAATACCACTTTACTTGAGGTCAAAGAATATATTTGTTACACTGTCATAATGTGGTAATGACAGCAAGTCTTATCGATGATATCTTAATGACAAATGCAAATGTTACCACTTTACTTGAGGTCAAAGAATGTTTTCGTTACACTGTCATAATGTTGTCATGACAGCAAGTCTTATCCATGATATCTTAATGACAAATACAATTGGTACCACTTTACTTGAGGTCAAAGAATGTATTTGTTATACTGTCATAATGTTGTCATGACAACAAGTCTTATCTATGATATCTTAATGACAAATACAATTGGTACATCACTTGCGAGGTCAAAATATGTATTAGTTACACTGTCATAATGTTGTCATGACAACAAGTCTTATCCATGATATCTTAATGACAAATACAATTGGTACCACTTTACTTGAGGTCAAAATATGTATTAGTTACACTGTCATAATGTTGTCATGACAGCAAGTCTTATCTATGATATCTTAATGACAAATACAATTGGTACCACTTTACTTGAGGTCAAAGAATGTATTTGTTACACTGTCATAATATGGTAATTACAGCAAGTCTTATCTATAATATCTTAATGACAAATAAAAATGTTACCACTTTACTTGAGGTCAAAATATGTATTAGTTACACTGTCATAATGTTGTCATGACAGCAAGTCTTATCTATGATATCTTAATGACAAATAAAAATGTTACCACTTTACTTGAGGTCAAAGAATGTTTTCGTTACACTGTCATAATGTTGTCATGACAGCAAGTCTTATCTATGATATCTTAATGACAAATACAATTGGTACCACTTTACTTGAGGTCAAAATATTTATTAGTTACACTGTCATAATGTCATGACAGCAAGTCTTATCCATGATATCTTAATGACAAATACAATTGGTACCACTTTACTTGAGGTCAAAATATGTATTAGTTACACTGTCATAATGTTGTCATGACAGCAAGTCCTATCAATGATATCTTAATGACAAATACAATTGGTACCACTACTTGAGGTCAAAATATTTATTAGTTACACTGGTCATAACAGTTGACACCCAGTTTTGTGAAATTTCCTGTCAGACATCTATCTGAAAAAGTGCTAGAATTGGTCTCTAATCTTGCACATCTAATTATAATAATCAATCATTTATGTCAAGTTGTCATGACAAAGACATCCTCTGGTAATGTCATCCAGGTTAATGTCAAGTTGTCATTACAAAGACATCCCAAACTAATTTAATGTCCACTTGTCGCGAGCAAGACAACTTCGGTAATACACTTTGATTAATGTCAAAGTGTCATAATCAAGACAAATTTAATGTCAAGTTGTCATGACCAAGACAACTTCTGGTAATATCACTTTGATTAATGTCAAGTTGTCATAATCAAGACAAGCCCAACAATGTCAACTTGTCATGACAAAAACCGAATGACACTTAATGACAGAAGTCATAAACGTTTATGACTTGTTTATAAGGTTTATGACTAGGGTTGGGTACCGAAACTCGGTGCCAATAGGGAACCGGTGCCGACGTAAACGGTAGTAACGAGACCGAATAAAAACGAAAGTTTCGGTGCCTCATTTCGGTGCCTGACTTTACACTACACCTGACAGCATGTAAAGTTAGCCTACCTTTAGCTAGCAGCTGGATTAAACACCGGTAAAATGCTGACAGCTAACGTTAAACAGTGTAAAGTGTGACTTCAACAGCGGGATGTAACAGTCTGCACTGCAGCGCAGCAGCTGCCGTTGTCGGAATTCATAGATATACAGTATGTTTATATGGTCGGAATTATACAACACAGACGGTGCTTTCACTTGCAGCTGCCATCGTCGGAATTAAACAACACAGACGGTGCGTTCACTCGCATCTGTCGTTGTCGGAATTAAACAACACAGACGGTGCGTTCACTTGCAGCTGCCATTGTCGGAATTAAACAACACAGACGGTGCATTCACTTAAAACAGGTAGCCTCGTGGTGCATTCACAGTAATTGTAAAATACCCTTTTCCCATCTGGGGTTCAACAGCAATATACTGGTGAAATAAGTTATTGTTACTGTTATTACATTATTATTAAATCTTTAATTTTGACCATGGCCTTAGCAATAAACAAGTCACTGACTGTTGTTTACTACCCTTATTTTTTTCTTCTTCTTTTTTTTTTTTAACTTTATTGAAAAGTACCGGTTCAGGCACCGTTTAGGCACCGGCACCGTTTTAAAAGTATCGATTTAGCACCGGAATCGAAAAAAAAACACAAACGATACTCAACCCTATTTATGACACATTCATGACAGTGTCATGTCATAGTTATGACAGTGTCATGTCATGGTTATGTCGGTACTGTCAAGTAAAGTGTTACCCAATAATCTGCATCTAGGTTATAAACAGTTACTTGTCTGATGTCTTGCTCAATTATAATACCTCAGCAGTCCCCACAGTCACAGCGCAAGCTAATGGTTGTAACACATCACTATGTATATGGAATTTATGGAACTGTGACTAGGATCAGACCATGTTTTAGACAGAGGCATACATATTTAGGAATTGATTCATCACCAGCCATGCTTCTACTTGAAAAGATGCAATCCGTGGGTGATGTCTGAGCCTATGACTAAAATATGAGGCAAGACTGTTGTTTAAATAGATGATGACAGGATAGGATTTGTGATTTTTTTTATACATTTGTAATTATTATTTACCATAATTTGGATCAATTACTGTGCACAAACATGGCATGGTAAATGGAATGTTGAATTTTCATAAAGGTATGTTAGGCCTGTTCCCTTGAGTCTTTCATGATATTTCATGGCTCATCCTTTAGCAACACCACTTGACTTTCTATGCTAAATGCCTGCAAGAACACTTACAATGTCTTTGTGTTTGAATTTCTAAGACAAACAGGTAGAAGGCATCCATCCATCCATCTCCTTACCAGATGCCCCAACCACCTCAACTGGCTCCTTTCGACGCGAAGGAGCAGCGTCTCTACTCCGAGCTCCTCACGGATGACTGAGCTTCTCACCCTATCTCTAAGGGAGACGCCAGCCACCCTCCTGAGGAAACCCATTTCGGCCGCTAGTACCCTGGATCTCGTTCTTTCGGTCATGACCCAGCCTTCATGACCATAGGTGAGGGTAGGAACGAAAACTGACCGGTAGATCGAGAGCTTTGCCTTCTGGCTCAGCTCTCTTTTCGTCACAACGGTGCGATAAATTGAATGTAATACTGCACCCGCTGCGCCGATTCTCCGAGCAATCTCCCACTCCATTGTCCCCTCACTAGCGAACAAAACCCCAAGGTACTTGAACTCCTTCACTTGAGGTAAGGACTCATTCCCTACCTGGAGTAGGCACTCCATCGGTTTCCTGCTGAGAACCATGGCCTCAGATTTAGAGGTGCTGATCCTCATCCCAGCCGCTTCACACTCGGCTGTGAACCGATCCAGTGAGTGCTGAAGGTCACAGGCCGATGATGCCATCAGGACCACGTCATCTGCAAAGAGCAGCGATGAGATCCCCAGCCCACCGAACTGCAACCCCTCCCCACCCCGACTACGCCTTGATATCCTGTCCATAAATATTACAAACAGGATTGGTGACAGAGCGCAGCCCTGGCGGAGGCCAACCCTCACCTGAAACGAGTCCAACTTACTGCCGAGAACCTGGACACAGCTCTCACTTTGGTCGTAAAGAGATTGGATGGCCCTGAGAAGAGACCCCCTCACCCCATACTCCCGCAGCACCTCCCACAGTATCTCCCGGGGGACCCGGTCATACACCTTTTCCAGATCCACAAAACACATGTAGACACATGTAGGGAGCCTGGGAGTATGCCCAGGCTCCCTCCAGGATCCTTGCGAGAGTGAAGAGCTGGTCCGTTGTTCCACGACCAGGACGGAATTTGCATTGTTCCTCTTCAACCAGAGGTTCGACTATCGGCCGAAACCTCCTTTCCAGCACCTTGGAGTAGACTTTACCAGGGAGGCTGAGAAGTGTGAAACCCCTGTAATTGGCACACACCCTCTGGTCCCCCTTTTTAAAAAGGGGAACCACCACCCCAGTCTGCAACTCCTTTGGCACTGTCCCAGACTTCCACACAATGTTGAAGAGGCGTGTCAACCAAGACAGCCCCTCCACACCCAGAGCCTTGAGCATTTCTGGACGGATCTCATCAATCCCAGGGGCTTTGCCACTGTGGAGTTGTTTGACTACATCAGTGACTTCCACCTGGGAAATTGACAACGATCCCCCATCATCCTCCAGCTCTGCCTCTAACATAGAGGGCGTATTAGTCGGATTCAGGAGTTCCTCAAAGTGCTCCTTCCACCGCCCTATTACCTCCTCAGTTGAGGTGAACAGAGTCCCATCCTTACTGTACACAGCTTGGATGGTTCCCCGCTTACCCCTCCTGAGGTGGCGAACAGTTTTCCAGAAGCACCTTGGTGCCGACCGAAAGTCCTTCTCCATGTCTTCTCCAAACTTCTCCCACACCCGCTGCTTTGCCTCTTTCACGGCCTTCGGGCCCTTCGGTACCCTGCAACTGCCTCCGGAGTCCTCTGGGATAACATATCCCGGAAAGACTCCTTCTTCAGTCGGACGGCTTCCCTGACCACTGGTGTCCACCATGGTGTTCGTGGGTTACAGCCCCTTGAGGCACCTAAGACCCTAAGACCACAGCTCCTCGCCGCAGCTTCAGCAATGGAAACTTTGAACATTGTCCACTCGTGTTCAATGCCCCCAGCCTCCACAGGGATGCACGAAAAGCTCCGCTGGAGGTGTGAGTTCAAAGTCTGTCGGACAGAGGCCTCCTCCAGACGTTCCCAATTTACCCGCACTACCCGTTTGGGCTTACCAGGTCTGTCCAGAGTCTTCCCCCATCCCCTGACCCAACTCACCACCAGATGGTGATCGGTTGATAGCTCCGCCCCTCTCTTCACCCTAGTGTCCAAAACATACGGCCTCAGATCAGATGAAACGATTATAAAATCGATCATTGACTGTTGGCCTAGGATGCTCTGGTACCAAGTACACTTATGAGCATCCCTATGTTCGAACATGGTGTTTGTTATAGACAATCCATGACTAGCACAGAAGTCCAACAACAAACAACCACTCTGGTTTAGATCATGGAGGCCGTTCCTCCCAATCACGCCTCTCCATGTTTCTCCATCATTGCCACGTGTGCGTTGAAGTCCCCCAGCAGAACAATGGAGTCCCCCACTGGAGCCCCATGCAGGACTCCACTCAAGGTCTCCAAGAAGGCCAAATACTCCGAACTCCTGTTTGGTGCATATGCACAAACAACAGTCAGCGTTTTCCCCCCCACAACCCGCAGGCGTAGGGAGGCGACACTCTCATCCACTGGGGTAAACTCCAACATAGCGGCGCTCAGCCTGGGGCTTGTGAGTATACCCACACCCGACCAGTGCCTCACACCCTGGGCAACTCCGGAGAAGAAAAGAGTCCAACCCCTATCCAGGAGTATGGCTCCAGAACCGAGACTGTGCGTAGAGGTAAGCCCCACCAGATCTAACCGGTAGCGCTCCACCTCCCGCACCAGTTCCGGCTCCTTCCCCCACAGAGAGGTGAGGTTCCACGTCCCCAGAGCCAGCGTCTGCTGCCTGGGTCTGGTCCATCGAGGCCCCTGACCTTCACTGCCACCCATGTGGCAGCGCACCCAACCCCAGTGGTTCCTCCCACAGGTGGTGGGCCCATGGGCTGGAGAGATGGGAGCCACGTAGCTTTTTCAGGCTGTGCCCGGCTGGGCTCCGTGGCAAACCCGGCCACCAGACGCTCGCTGACGAGCCCGCCATCTGGGCCTGGCTCCAGATGGGGGCCCCGGGCTTCCTCCGGGCAGGGTCACTCTATCTCTACCTCGTTCACTCATAGGGTTTTTGAACCATTATTTGTCGGGACCCTCACCTGAGCCCACTTTGCCTTGGGAGACCCTACCAGGAGCACAAAGCTCCAGACAACACAGCCCTCAGGTACATAGAGACACACAAACCTCTCCACCACGATAAGGTGATGGTTTCCGGAGAGGAGGTAGAAGGCAGAATAGAGTAAATGCAAACATGTACAATTGTGTGTATAGGCTTGAGTGTAGTGTGATTGTGCTACAGTGGTGAGATTTTATGAGTTTGTGTGTGTCTGTGGCAGTACCCGTTCAAAACGTACATGTTCAGAACGGCTGATTGCTTGGCCTGTGGTATATGCTGCTTGCAACTTTCTCCAGAACTATTGTACCCCAAAATAATATACAGAAGCCCCCCGAAGAAACTCAACTGTACTGACTCACTGTCAGAGGAAAACACTGTACTATTTACCTGGCAGAGAAATGTTACTGGTTACGTTGCAGATTTGGATTTTACTCACAAAATATCACAATTAAAATATGATGCATTATTATGAATTCAACTATCCAGCATTATATAACTCAAACAGTTAACAAATTTGTGCTAAGCTGAAAGGTGGATGCTTGGTGTTACAGGATTATTGAACAATATTTAAGATTTATTAAGACCATGCTCTTTCCCTAACTTTACTAAGTTAGTTACATTAACTTATTAAAATGTTAAAAATGCATTAGTTGCCAAGTGTAGGCTTAAAAAATGTAACACTTTGCAAGTATTATCTAAATATGTTGTTACAAAATTCAGTCTAGGTAGTGACATTTCCTACAAAACATATTTGCTAGCGAAAATTATATCTAAATGAACATTATTTTTAGAAGACTAGGTTGTCACTATGTCTGGGTACTGCAGTGAAACACAAATGAGTCAGAAATTGTAATCCATCTGGTTGTGGGGACAGATAGTCTCTGGGACTGACTCCACTGCTTAACAATGAGGGGACGACAGTGATGTAGTCCAGAAATGAAAAGGAACAAGAGCAAAGAAGCAGCATGAGACAGAATGAGCTGATTGATTATCCTGAAGATTGGAATGAATGGCTGGGAGGGGTAGAGGTGGATACTGTGTGTGTGTGTGTGTGTGTGTGTGTGTGTGTGTGGGTGGAGGAGAGGAGGGGGTGCTGGATAGATAAATGGCATATGTGACACTTTAAAATTTACAATTCTGACCCCTAACTCCCTCTGCTCGTCTCTTCCTCGCAGAATGACACACACTCTCACTCTCTATCTCTCTCTCTCTCTCTCTTTCTCTCTCTCTCACACACACACACATACACACACACACACACTTTGTAAATCAGGTTTGATCTGCCAGAGAAGCGTGTCTTGGCTGTCAGTCGGTAGCGTTTGAGTGCCAGATGAGTGTTTTGAGTGTCAGGAGATGAGCAAATGTACATGTGTGTGTGTGTATGTATGTGTGTTGTAAGGTTGTGTCAGCATGTTTGACTCCAATTGCTTAACAGACATCACTACCGAGGCTTCAGCGATCCATCAGTGGGATCCTTACTCATTTCAGTTAACAGCCTCATTGTCTCCTGTGTGGAGTGCAGAGGTGGTGCTCTTTGTATCTGTATCTGTCCAATTAGCAAATAGTTTTGTACAAATAAATTCAAATATCTCAGAATGTGGGTGTGTTTAATAGTGAAGAATTTAGCAAAGTTTGTTGAATTGTTGTTGTTATAGTCTTGAGCATTAGAAGAGCTACCTGTCAGTAAATTGCACTTATTTTAGACTATGATATGTAGATAAAATATGCTTTTTTTCTAACATGCACAAAAACACTGGGTGTGGTCTGGCCATAGGAAAATATTCTATTTAATTTCTACAACACAATTCTCTTTCTCTCTATCATACAAAATGTATCACAGACTTAAAATCAATGTATTGCTTGCAGCATTGCTGTAGATTCATTTAAATAAATAAATAAACCATTAAAAAGTTACCTGGGGTTCATTGTTTACATTTCTTTTACCAATTCTCCCAGAAAAAAACCTGGAGCTCAAAAGGAGAACATCTTTTTTTATCTTTTGTATGCACACGTCCATTGATGTGTATCCTGCTGAAAGAAGAACAACAAAATAAGGTCGTCATTTGCATTTCACCCCTAATTCTTTTTCTTTTTCATTTTTCAAAAGACATTTTTTGACATTTTTATACCATCCAGAAGGCATTTGACCCATCTGTTTCAGTGGCACTTGTCGCTATCATTGTTCACTTTAGATGCCTTTACTGGCTTATCAAATATTAACATCACACCAATTACCCAGCCTTCCTTGATTTAGCAAAGTTTGAGATTATTTATTATTGCTGCCACTGCTCGCCTCCCTCTCTTTAGGGAAATTTCTAAGAGTGACCATTAACTACTGTCTACTAGTTGCTTGCTAGGTGTTGCGCTTTGTACTACTCTATGCTGCACTGCATGTCCCAGGCAATCAAACAATAGCTAGCAAATCGCTAAGTCGGCTCTTTAAATATTCTGTTTCTGTTGTTTCTTTTCCTCATCTGTTCAGCCATAGCGCCTATCACTGCTTTGCTTATTAACCTCATCTTCTTCTGTCTGTTCTCAAATAAGTCTGCTGCTGCTGCTTAAATAAATGTAGAATACATAATCACATTTATCATTTATATATATATATATATATATACACACACACACACACACACAATGACACACACAATGACAGGAAAATGGAACACACAAATATGAAGCAAAAATATTATATGAAGCAAAAAATACACACACACACACTTGTATTTGGTTGCTGTTAGCTCAGTGGCTGCATCTTTAAGTGTTGGAGAACCTTTTTATCTTTAACTGAACTTAATAATTTCCTCCACTTTCTTCTACCCCTCTTGCCCTTCTATGTTTTCCTATCTGTTATCTCCAGTTCTTCTTTTTGTCCTCAAACTACCTATCTCCTTGTTTCTCCACTACCACCTCCATTCCTCTCTCTTTAATTTGAATTTACACCTCCTATCAGCCTTTGAATCTGTCACTATTTTCTCTTTGTGTTAAACATTGATATCCCCATCATTTTTTCTTCTTCAGTTCTTCTTCTCTATATGACAGACTTGAGAGCAAAAGCACAAAGGTTTTCTGTCGTTCAGTGAAGGCTGATGAAGAAGAAAAGGTTATAATTCCACACCGACACTTATACACATGTACTCACGTACGCGCACGCACGCACACACAAACACACACACACACACATACACACACGCACACACACACACACACACGCCGCACACACACACACACACACACACACACACACACACACACACACACACACACACACACACACACACACACACTTTTGATCCATGCCATCAATTATATCAATCACATATTAAACAGAAAGTGTTATCTTAGTGCTTAATTACCAATTAACAATGAATGATTAACTGACAATTTACACCACACGGCTAGTAGATTGAAAATATGAGCAGAGGCAGCGAGCACAAGGACACGCCGTACTTTCACTCATGTGTATATTTCTTGTACATGTGCTCTGCATGTGTGCCTGATTGAGCGTGAGCTTAATCAGTTGTATTGGGTTTGTGTCATCAGTGTGACTTCCCACCTTCATGGAGATTTATCACTCCAGCATTGTGAACGAGTCTTGTTTTATCTGAGCACGCCTGCTCCATTAATGGAGATGAGAGTGAGGACAGCTTTTCATGTCATTAGGAAAACATGATACAGCAATGATTTAAGACTTCGTTGGAATTTTGCTTAATGCATTCAAAACCCAACAATGCGCAGCCACTAAATAATAAGGAGATGGCATCACATCTTGTCTTTGCAACTGGAGGGAAACTGACAGCACCCTGATTTACTTATCTAAAGGTGGCATATTGAACAAGCTTATTTTTGAAACCCTTTCTTTTTACTAGAACCAAATTCATTTCATAATGCATACATATGTTTAGACATCCAGCTGACAACGAAGCAGCATGTGTTACATTGGCCTCTATTTTAACGATCTGAAACGTAAGTATCAAACGTGAAACGCAAGTAGCTTTGTGCTGTTGCCATTATACCGGCGGGATAAATGACTCTTGCGCGTGACGCAAATCTAAAATGGGTTGGTCTGAAGTAGCTACATTACTCATAGGTGTGGTTTGGGCGTAACGTGCAATAAACCAATCCGATCATCATCTCACATTCTCTTTAAGAGCAGGCGCGCTTGTTCCATGGTGGATTGGTATTATGACGGCAGATTTGCCTGCCGCACGTCACCGGGAACTGTCCGGGATTCGGCAAAATAATAAATGCCCGTCTTTCGCGGGTGGCGATGTTGCTGCGGCCTCTCGGGCGCATCTCCTCAAGTCTGGAGAGAATTGCTCCAGCCATGGAGCATGGGCCTCCAAACGTACCACCTGCTCCTGTTGTGCCCCTTCCTCCTCCCCTCTCTCCATCTCCGTCCACCCGCTCCACCAGGAGCGCATTGCCACTCCCGGACCAGATCCCGTCGGAGTGTCCAATCCCGCCGTAGTTCAACATCATGTCTCCTTAAGTCCTCTAATATTTCCTCATTTATGTCATCAACACATCCATCATGGAAATGTTGAGTAAAACACAACAAGCCACAAAGAATGCTGCGACCTTTTGAAGACTGTACTGTAAAGTGCCTCCTGATCTATCCAAACACCTGAAGCGCATTTTCAGTAATATTTTTCCTTGTAATTATGTATGGTTGCAAAAATGGGAACTGCTGCGTCCGTGTAGATGAGAGAAGCAAAGTGTATGCGCGTTGTGCACACGTTACATTATGGCCAAGCATGCACCCCTAAAATAGCATCTGAATAAGGCGCCACTGACTTTAGACTAGCGCCACTGACTTTAGACCAGGTTTTTCCTGGTCTGTGGCGGAATTGTTTTCTGAGACTGCAAAATAGCACCAGGGAACGTTTGCGCCTGAACACGCCTCCTCTTTTCGCTGAACCGCCCCCGGGAGCGCAAATACATTCCCTAATTTACCGACGTGCGTCTGTGGAGGGAAAAGTCCGCTGTGCGTCGGGTGCAAAATAGGAATGATACATGCGTCGGTGTACAAAGGCAATTGCGCTGAGTGCAAGATAGGGCCCATTATGTGTCATTATGCAGGTTATTCCACCCGTGCACCTCAAGGATTTGTCTCAAGCTTGAGTAATAATATTCAAAGTGCAGCAGTCGTGCAGCCAACAAGTACAAAAAAGGGCATAAACGGGCCTCTGTGATGGCTGAATTTGTAAGTACAATCTTATATGTGCTATGGGAAAGTTAACCTTACTGCAGTGGTTTCAGATTATTTGAATCACACACTAATTGGGTTGCTGCGTTACAGTAAAAGCACTTTGATGCCGGATGCGAGTATATTTTGCAACTAGATAGAGCAGTGTAGCATTGTAATATTTGTGTGTGGCGCATATATTTACATATTCCTTCATGGATTTAGGATTGAGTTGAAATTGAGCCCAGGAGTTTCTGCCTCTGGTGAATTTAATTTGTTATGACACTTTTCCTGCTGTAGAAGACTGAATTATCTTGTGTGTGCGCCTGCCCACTTGCACATTCACCCTTTGAGACATTCCTCAAAGCAACAACTCATTTTCAATCTCTAAATACACTGAAAGTCAGATAGATATTCCTGAACACATTACACACACACACACACACACACACACACACACACACACACACACACACACACACACACACACACACACACACAGACAAACAGACAGACAGACAGATCTATCTATCTGCAAACAGGGCAGGTATGTAAGAATTGGTGTAGTGAGAAGCATCTCCTCTCACTCTGCAGGAGATAACACATTCTCCTTTAAACTGTCTCAAGGACTCTAAAGGGAGTGAGACAGAGAGAGAAAGAGAGCTACTCTACCACCAAAATGCGTCTGTTTTCAAAATCTCTCTTGTGATTACACACCGAACAATTTGTAGTCATTTCTGGTCATTTTCAAAGTGCACCCCAAACAGGGTTAAGATAAGGTTCTAAGCAGCTAGCCGCTATGATAACTACACTTATTTGTTGTGCCATGCTGAGGCTTAAGACTTAACTTTAAATTCCAAGCAATAGCCCGGCTTGTGTAACATGGCTTCAGCAGCAGCATCACACTGCTAATAAGGCACACCTCACGCACACTTTTCTCCAAGGGGGCACATTTTAATGGCCCGTTTTTTTATATTGGGAAGCAGTGCCCTTACCTGTAATACAGCGTGTGTTACTTAATAGGAGAAAAAGAAATATCAGGGTGGAGTGTTTAGCCAGTAGAGTTCCATGTGTGGATCCAGAGGCTGAGGATTTAACCAATTGACTACATTGGCATGCCACCAAAAGCACACCCGTTGCTATGGGCGGGCCATAGGGGGCCGTTCCGCCCCCAAAAATGCTTGAGGCACAGATCTCTTAAAAAAATTACTTTAATTTTAATTTTATATTATCAGTTGCTAATTTTGTGTTGCAAAATGTTGCATTCTTAATCATTAAAACATAAAAAATATAAAGAAACAATGGTGTGATTTTGTTTGATTGATGGGAATCTACACTGCAACAGCCTATCACGGCCTTACTAAAAAGAAAGTTAGGCTACGTACGTGACGTAGCCTACGTCAGTGTAGCAGTTACCGCGCATTTTTGAAAGCTGGATGAGTTTTCGCCGGCTTACTCGCTTCAGTTCATCATGGATATCCGTAAGTGGTTGAAAAGCCCACCAACAATCTCCTCTGCCATATTGGATAGGACACCGACGCCTCCTGATGTTGTAGTTGGACGACAGTCTGAGCCCAGGGCTGGACTGGGACAAAAAATCGGCCCTGGCATTTTTGGGCCAGGCGGCCCACACCCACCGTAATTGGTCAGACAAATTCCCTGCAGACAGTCCTCTTAAAATATGCGTGCGTTCCATTAAATGAGTCGCCTAGTGTTCAGCGTTCATTTTTGGATCCTTCAAGAGGGGACTCAAGACTTATCTGTTGATCTTACACTTAAATAATTCATTCATTCTTAGAGTTATGATTTGTATATTTATGGTATTTTTATAATTTTTTATTATTGATATTTGATATTGTATTGTCATTATTTTTATTATTACTATTTTGCTTAATATTGGCTTAGCAACTTTAAAAAATAGTTAACTGTTAATTTTTTTTTTTTTTTTTTTTCAATAACCATAACTATAACCCTTCCTAAAAGCTACAATCAAGCTGAGAGTAGTATATGCCCTGGAAAAGAGCACCAATACAAGAGAAGCTAATTAAGCTATTCAAGAAACACTGATGCTTATATCATCACTGATTTTATAGATCCACAGACTTTTCAGCTACCCAACAGGCCAACCGCTAGCATTTTCAATGTAAGCTTAAAGCCCATGTTGCAAGTTTAATTTTCCAACGAATTTGTGGTAATTGCTTGTTGGTAATAAACATTTAAACTGGTATTCATGTATTTGATGTTGTTAGGTATCACAAAACAGAATATAACACGAAAAAGTAGGTACTATTTTACAGCGGTTTGTCTTTCCCCCATAATGCATTGCATGACGTCACGTTGGGGAGACGACAGGCGAAATGTTTTGATCTGTGTGTTGTTATCAACGGCCCAGTTTGACAGCCAGGCCGGGTTGCCAGATATACCTGTAAAAACGTAAACCCAGCGCGCTACAGCTGTAACGTTAGTACAGCCATGAAAGCAGCAAACAAACAAACAGGATCAATGGAGATAGATTCTACCCGACCTAAAAAAAAGAAAACAGCATGTTTCTAACAGTTGCGTGACCAGAGACATAACAACCCCCTGGAAAATAATGGAGATGTATTTGAAAGATGGAGACAGCTTAGAGCCCAAAAGGACGCAGAGTTGGCTTATTTTCTCCTGAACCGGTAAGCATTAGCTTCAGGCTAATTTATCACAGCTACTAGGGACGGGCATTTTTTGTCATTTCAACATTTGTGTTCTCACATTGAATTATATAGCTAGAGTACCCGAGTTGGTTACTCGCAAAAACAATTGAGACACAGCCAGTAAAGTGATCCCGACTGGTCCTGGCTAACGCCGCCATGCTAACCCTGCTACCTGTTAACGTTACCGGAGAACCAGGCAAGCAGCCCACGGCTGTTTACAGCGTATAGCCTCGTCAGCAGGTGGAGCCGACAACGGTGAGATATTTTAAGCCACGAGAGGGGGGCTGTAAATCGGAAAGAGAGGACTGTGAGTTTGCAGTGTGTTTAGCGATTTTTGCCATAATTCTAAGCCAATGAAGTGTGTTCCGTCGGTAAGGTAGTGGTATTTTTAGCGTTTCGTATTGTAATTCTAAGCCGAGGAAGTGTGCCTGACTGGCGTGTGGAGAGGACAGTGAGGTTGTTGTGTTTTTAGCGGTTCATACTGTAATTTTAAGCCGAAAAAGTGTGTCTGTCAGTTGGTTACAGAGCTCCGCGTGAGCACGGGCTTTTATGACTGTCAATATAGCCAGCATCTACCGTTAGCTACTCCGCTGTGCTGTGGAGTAATGTCTGGCTATGTGAGAAAAGTGTCTAGCAACGTTGTTGTGAATGCTGCGGTCTCAGCCTGGCAACCCCCGTGAACTTCGAGTCTGGGCAGGAGGGGGCGGGGGAAACGACTCTCCAGTATTTTGAATTGGTAGTGCAGTAACTATTTTAACCGCTAGCTGCCAGTATTACACACAGTATTACATATTGCACCTTTAAGCTTCGCTCCTACGAAATAGGTGTTTTTTTTGTAACATTACACACAAAGCTAACTGGCTATAGTTAGCCTGTACGTATGCTAGCGGGATTAGCTAACGTTGCGTAGCCAGCCAGCAACTTCGGCAATCGGCAGTAGTTTCGGGGAGCTAACCGCGACAGTATGTTGCCCACAATCAACCTCTGCTGTTAAAAGCAGTCAATCTGCAGTGATGTTTTGAAATGGAGACACATGGATGTGTTAGCTGTCGAGGTTAGCTCGCCGAAGCTGCTTGCTGGCTATGCAACGTTAGCTAATGTCCGCTAGCATCGCATATAGGCTAACTATAGCCAGTTAGCTTTGTGTAACTATGTAACTAAACAAAAACCATCTCGTAGGAGCGAAGTTTAACGTTTCATTCAATAAAGTTATGGTACAAAAGGAGCATTAACGCCACAAGTCTTATGTTGACAACGTGGACGCAGATATAGGAAACTCCGAAGGCAGTTGTAATATTTACCTAGCCGGCTAGGCTAATGCTGTTGCGCTAACGTTAGCGAAGCGTCGGCGTAGCGTTAGCTAGCTGTCTAAACTTGTGAGAAGCTGAACAGCATCCCCGTCCAAGTAATAAATAAACACCAGGCAAATATGTTGTTACTGGAGCTAGTAGGCTACCATCAAAACGTGAGATATATATAATCATGATATCAATCATATCTATGTGTTTACAACCATCGGGGGATTTCACAGGTGGGACTGGCAAGTTAGCACATAGCTAGCATGATGCCTTGTATTTTCTAGATCTAGATAAGTTTACCGGTACTTATCTGAACTAACGACATGATCACTGTCACTAGATATAAATAAAACATTGACTTTCACTTGGTGCTATTCACTGACAGTAAAAAACCCTCTTCCTCATCCCAGTCAGTCACCATAGTTCTAGTACTAGGCTGATACACGTCTCCCCAACGTGACATCATCACCGAATTGCGGAAAAAAATCCACTAATACCAAAAACGACAAAAAACTGACAAAAACTGGCCTTTAACACTATTTGGAGACATTTTTAACAATGATATACATATATTGAGTGCTATATGTACCTATTAATCAACAGTGGTGGTTAACTTGCAACATGGGCTTTAAGCTGTTAGGTTACCTGACAGCCACTAACTTTAATGTTACAGCCAAACTGCTTGTTGTCGTTATGACGTGACACACTCGCGCGCGAGCGCGCACGAACACACACACACACACACACACACACACACACACACACACACACACACACACACACACACACACACACACACACACACACACAGCCTCCCTCCCTTCCTGAGAGTCTGTGTTAATTTGCCTACTCCTTACCACATCACATCGTCATCTACTCTCTCTTCCATCTTTTCCTCACTCGCCTCCTCCTCGCCTTCTTCCCTGACATCGTTGTTTCTGCTTCTATAGCCAGCCACCTCTCCTCCTCTACTTCAGGTAATGCTGATGTTGAAGCAGCTACTACAGATCCAAACATGTCCGAAATTTTTGAGGTATCCGCCTGTAGATTCTTAGTCTTTTTCTCCTCTAATTTCTCTGCACCTCCCTTGCACTTGGTGGTCGTTTGTCCATTATAACGTGAATGCTAAACTTCCAGCATAACTATTACAGCTCACGTCTCAGGGCCGGGAGGCGTGGCCATAGTGGGATTCGTAAATTTGCGGCCCGGAGTGGGGAAGGGGGTTCCTGGATTTCATTGGGTCAGGCCAGTGCCAATAAAGAAAATTAACCAATGGGCCGCTGTGAGTTCTTTATGGGCCGGCCCGGCCAAAAATTAAAAAAAGGCCTATTTATATCGGCGATTCGGCCCAAAAGTCCGCCGGCCCACCGGGAAAATGCCCGGTATGCCAGATGGCCAGTCCAGCCCTGTCTGAGCCTGATGCTAGTAGCTCCGTGGAGCCCGACCCTGGGCCTGGCAGGACCTGCAGGTCAAGTGCAACCGCGACTGGGGCAGCATTTGGGCCACAACTGCCTGTTGAATCAGTGGGTGTGAGTGACCTCGACACGGACAAACCCAAACAGGTTGTGTTGAGGAAATATCCAGTCAAAATGTTTGGTTAAAAAAAACGATCATTTTCCTGTAGCTGGAATTTGAACAGGGACTGGCTTGAGTACTCGGTGGAAAAGGACTCCGCATTTTGTTATGCCTGCAGGAAATTCACATCTGTATCATCGGACGCGACCTTCTCCATTAAGGGATTTAAGATTCAATGATTGGAAACATGCAATTGAAACAGGCAAGGGCTTAAATAAGCATGCAGCTTCAAATGACAGGAGGGACTGGAGAGAGGACAGCGCTGCCTCCATTCAAAGTACTGGTAGGTTCAGAGTCACTGTGCGTGTGTATGTACATGCGTGTGTGTCTCATGGCACAATGCATATCATAACATTGCTTCTATGTAATGTGTTGTAGGCTATATAGGCTACCTGGTCATATTGCTGTTGGTTATGTGTAACGTGATGCCCGAGTATATGATTATTAGAAATATACGTACTGTAGGCTAATAATAATTGTGCCCTCCCATGCATTTCATATGCCCCCCTTAAGACTGAGGTCTGGCGACGGGTCTGACCAAAAGGCTGGTTTCTATGAATAGTATTGACCTCTCTTCTTTCCCTCATGCTGCCTCCATCGCCATCTCTCGCCTCTCTCCCTATCCCAAGGTCCTGTGCACACACTGCTGAACTGTCAAGGCAAGCACACCTTTCTCAGATGCATTCATTTGAAGTAACAGACAGTCGTTCTGTGAGATCATCCTCACTCTCTCTTGAGGTTTTGCAGGATTCAGTCCATAGCTGGCTAGCAGACGTGTTAAGTAACGAAGTACAAATACTTTGTTACCTTACTTAAGTAGAAATTTTGGGTATCTTCACTTTACTGGAGTAATTATTTTACAGCATACTTTTTACTTCTACTCCTTACATTTTCACGCAATTATCTGTACTTTCTACTCCTTACATTTTAAAAATAGCCTCGTTACTCCTGTTTCAGTTCGGCTTGTTTTCATTCTGGCTTGTCATCGTTCAAAAAAACAACCTATCCAGATAAATTGCGCCATCCGGTTAGAGTGAATTAGATTGTGGTTGGATGAGAAATATAAACATATACCATTCTGAAACCCTATTGGTTTGTACGCGACCCATCGCACCTGCACAGACCCGGTGCTAATACGGCACCGGTGCCTTAACGACCGTTATCTACTAGACCGAATAGCAACGCAGATTTTGGTGCCTTATTCCATGTTGCGAACTGCCGTGAGAACGTGTTGCTTATTTAGATGCCACTTAAACGACTGCGCTTCTCTCTGATGCTCCGAAAACGGACGCTAGAGGGAACTTAAACATCGCCACACGGGACGCTAGTTAACGCTACACTCGACAGCAGGTAACGTTAGCCTACCGCTAGCTAGCAGCTGGAGTAAACACGGTTAAAATGCTGACAGCTAAACAGTGTAAAAGTGTGTCTGCATTTCACTGGAGAGGATTCTAACACCAGACTGTAGCTACCGTTGTCTGAAAAACACAGAAGAGATGTGTCACCTTTTTCAGCCCTTCTGAGTTTGCACGCATGATTTTAATATAACATTATAGTCATCATGGCCTTTAGAAAAAGTTTTTTTTGTGGAGGTGGGGTAGTGCACTATAGGCCCCTGTGGGGCGGCCTTAGCTTTAGTCCTTAATGGCATTTTTTTCCCCTTACATTACTTTTATACTTTAAGTAGTTTTTAAACCAGTACTTTTACACTTTTACTTGAGTAAAAAGCTTGAGTTGATACTTCAACTTCTACAGAAGTCTTTTCAAACCCTAGTATCTATACTTCTACCTGAGTAATGAATGTGAATACTTTTGACACCTCTGCTGGCTAGGAAGTGAATTCTTAATCAATCAATAAATATAAGATACGGCATCATTATTTATAGCAGTCTTACAAACATTGACAGCTATTGACACAGTGATACAGATTAGATCCATCCTCACAGCACCAGGAACAGCTGATTATCTTACTGTTATACTGTAATTGTTATAGTGAGTGGTCAGTGTGTGGATTTGTGTTTTATTATGTGTTTATAACAAGTTGATATCATAACTGAATAAGTTTTCTGATTGTGGCTGTTCAAAACGTGGTAATACAATATTTCTTCATCCAAAACACAAATTTGGTCAGTTACACTATTACACACATGATGTGGGCCTTTAATTGTGTAACAAACTAATTATTCACAATCGTATTTTCAGCAAACTATATTACACAGTTGGGTAAAAAGATGTGTTTCAATTCATGTTGATAAATCTGACTCCACTATGACTAACACAGACTCTACTGTGACTAAAACAGTAAAATTATCTGGGGTAGTCATTGTATGAGAAGAATGCAAATTATGTGATAACTTGCATCATCAAACTGATGAGTTTTCACCATAAACAGCTACTGCAAAACACATTAAGCTAGTTGAGCTAGCATCGGGCCGCACAGGGTCAATAATAGAGCGACAAAGTCTGTGTAGGGAGGAAGTCAAGGTAGATTTATTGGTCAAGAAAACTTTGCACTTTAACACAGGAAACCGCTGTTCATTATTTATAAATACATACTTTGTACGTATTTATAAAATCCATGTTAAGAAAGTAACTTTTATTAAGACCATTTAGTTTAACAGTTACGTTTTATATTTAGGCAGACCAAAACATGAGCAAATCCTTCCTGCATGAGTGCACAGTGCAATGAACTAAAAACCTGACAATAGCACCCACTAAAATCAGCATTTTTTATGAATCCCGCCAAGCTTGCCAGATTTCTTGGGAGATAATTAAATCCAAAATGAGTCCAAACCTTTGCCTTTTTTTAAGCTCAGACTGATTGAATAGATTTTTTTCCTGTATACCTTCATAAGCAGCAGGTATACTTGACTATTTTGTGCACTCACAGCACACTGTCTGCAGAATTTTGTCTTTTCTGTTCTGTCATCATTATACATTTAATAAGGAGAAACACTAAAGTTATTGGAGTATAAGAATCGATTTTTGAAATATTGATTCAGAATCTTACAAGATGAGAATTTCAATTCTTTTGTGAATTGAATTCCTCCACCTTCATTATTTCTGCCTTTGAAGATACAGTATTACTATCACTCACCTGCTGTTTCTCTGCCTCCCCAACTCCCTCACTCACTCCTATAATACATGGATTCAATGACAGGAAAATGGAACACACAAATATGAAGCAAAAATGTTATATGAAGCAAAAAATACACACATACACATGCACGTGCAGGCACACGCACGCACGCGCACACACACACACACACACACACACACACACACACACACACACACACACACACACACACACACACACACACACACACACACACACACACACACACACACACACACTCACTCCCTACATGGATTCAATTGCCTCTGTGTTTGTAATTATGGCTCCGCAGGAAGTAGAACGGAGCACCTGGGTGCCCTGCAGTGGAATACACTCTAAATGAACTCTGTATTTCTAATCTAGGAAATAAAGGTTGAACTACTCTTGTGCCTTGACAGTTAAATTTTACTGTAATTCAAATACCACGATGGACCGTGTTCCAAATAGTTATGCTTTCCTAAGTAGCCAGTTTTGCCTGTAGAGTTAGATTTACTCATATACTGCACAAAAACAGTGACATTCAAAAGATTACACATAATTAACACAATGGTTTTATGTTGCTGCTTATTTGTTTTTTGCCTATCTAGCAATATGAAACACCTACTGTAATGTATTCAGTACAATAGAGAATAAGCCAATCTATACGTAGGAATACAAAAAAGCTTACTTTTTAATGTACAACAATTCTTCACATGTATTGTTTCCTATATGGCTGTCAAGACAAACTGTACATACAATCCCTTCACAGTGTTATAGGGGTCTCTATCTACCCTTTTATTTTCTCAGTTTCTCTCATCCCCATTTGCCTTTTCACTTAGGATTGAAGTGGATTTAATCAATAGTATGGGCAATGGCTTTCAGTTGGAATTACTTTGCCAGTCTATTTCATCAGGAAAAAAATGGGTATTTCTAATGTTTTGTGTCTCTATTGCAGTTTTACTCTGTGGGCAATGTGTGTTTCTTTGTTCTTGGTTTCTCAGGAAGCAATTTTCCACCCTTTGCAAGCAATGCGAAAAGAGATTAGTATAGTTTAAGTTTGTATACACTGATAAGCACTAAGAAAAAACAAGAAATATATTATAGAAGAAGAAAGATGAAATAAAAGAACAATATCTGTAGTAAGACCCAGTTAAAGTTGAGTTTCATTTCAGCTCAGAGTCAATTTTATTCTACCTATGTAATGTTTTTTTTTTTTTATACAGAATGTGTAGCAATGCTAGCAGCACGGTGATGGCAATGCTGGTCAGTCGGCCCACCACCTTGGTCCAGACCAAAATATCTCTATAACTATAAGATGGATTGCTGTAGAATTTTGGTCAGATATCCATGGTCCCCAGAAGATGAATCCAACTGACTTAGTGATCCCCTGACTTCTCCTCTAGTGCCATCACCAGGCTACTTGATGGATTGTCACCAGGGACGTCGTTAGGCCTATTTTAGGGGAGCTGAAGCTACCCCAAAATGTTCCTAAGCCCCCCTAAATAATAAGAACAATATCAATAACCATATCCTCATTCATATTTAGACGCAACAAATTATATATATCCAGCTACAAAAAAAAAGCCAAAAAGTCAGAAGTTAGACAGAAGTACAAAGAGTCGTTGTGCTATCAAGATGATGCACCGCACCGTCTCGTTGCATTGGTGTGAACTGGTAGCTTTGAGTGTTGCTGTTGCGGTGTAGCAGGGAGGAGTAGGGAATGGTGGACCCAAAATGCAGAGGCAAGCAGCAGGTTAGCGGTAGAGGATTTATTAAACAAGGAGTCCAAACAACAAAAACGGAGTCCAAAAAAATCCAGCAGGTAAAACAAACAAAAGAGAGTAAAAAGAAGCAGGCAAAAACTAGTGTCCAAAAGGAAGCAACAAAAGAACTGAATAACAAAAACAAAGGAAATACAGAAACTACTGACCAAAACTCACAGACAAGAAGACAGGACTGAACACAGTTGAGTAACACACAAAATGATCTGACAAAGGACAAGGGAAACACAAAGACTAAATACACAGACTAACGAGGAAACACAACACAGGTGACAAGGCTGGGAAACAGGTGAAACACATTAGGGCAATCACAAGGGAGTGAAAACACAGGAAGTAAATAAGACAAGACAAGACAGAAAACCAAATACTTCAAAATAAAACAGGAAACCGAGCATAATACAACACAGAAAACCAAATACTTCAAAATAAAACAGGAAACCGAGCATAATACAACACAGAAAACAGACTACCAAAATAAGACAAAACACCAAAACCATAACAGTTGCAGACCGGAGCGTTGCAAGTAACTGAGGGATTCATCTTGTCTCATCGCTACTCTTTGGTCTGAACTCGCTATGCACCCTCCCCCAAACACACACCGATACACACGCTAATGGTGAAAGGAAGATTGATTACACCTAGTGTGATACAGAGTGAAATTGTAGGCCTAAGTTGTTTTTAATTACCTGCTTACCTTTAGCTACATTTTCTTCAGGTAAAGGAAAGGGGATATTTTGGTTTGCTATGGAAAACTAAAGTCTAGCTAGAGTGAACGAGCGAAATACAAGAAATGGTTAACTTAGCAAGCTAATCACAACTCTTTATTCATTGCCAATAATATAGCCTATGTCTATAGTAGGCCTATTCTAAAACAATATCAACCCCATAGAATGATGTTGTCACTGAAAACTAAATGTCATAGGGTCCCTGTTAATGCTATTGTACCGTTGTATCCTTCAATTCACTGAGCAGATGAGATGGATATAGGAAGATATTTCAGCAGAGAGAGAGAGAAGCAGGAGATTGGCAGAGCAGTTGATTCTGAGGGAGCCGGTGTGATTGAGGTCGGTAGTGGTCTATAGGTTTAAGGATTGTTTTGTAACAGTAAGCATTTGTTGGCAGGCCTAGGTACTATGCATAGCCTAAACTAAATTATTTAATTATATGTATTATATATGCTAGCTATATTCTAACCAATTAAACTTTCTTCATTCATTGGCTGTGATAAATTAACTAAATATGTAGATGTTGTCTAAATGTAGGCTAGGCTAAAGATGAGCGCATGCCCACAGATACACATGTGAAAATAAAATGAAAGCAATCCTACATACAGTACATAAAGTATATACAGTAATCATTACTCCAAATCTTGTATTCCTTCCGCCATCAGGTTATTGTATTTAGACAGTAGCAACTTTAAATAGGATCCGTATTAATATCTTACATGATAAAGTATGCAGTGATGCCTATTATGCCTAATTGTTTTCTTTTTCTTGTACTGCTATTTGTCATATTTGTTTAACTTACCAACTTATTAGCTGTCTGGCCTCTGTTTGTCAGTTTTTGGACATTTTGGATGTTGTTTCATGTGACCAATTTGCATTTCGAAGTCAATTAGCATCAGGGTTTTGTTTTATCTTAAAGGATAAAACAGAAGGAACAGAAATGAAACTTTTTACTTGTTAACATATTGTTTTCTTGACTGGTTGTTGACATAAGTGTAGCTCTAATACAGTAACAAATGATGTGAGTGCAAAGATTTTGCAAACGCAAGTTACAAATACCGTGGGGGCTAAGCCCCCCCCTGTCTTTCAATCCTAGTGTCGTCACACAATTTTGTACAAATGTTCATAGTTTCCAGAATCTTTAATGATCCACAAATGTTCCCTCTAGAGCCATCATGAGGTTCACATTTGTGGTTCTGAGTAAAATGTCTCAACAACTATTGTATAGATCACTGTTAAATTTGGAACAAAAATTCATGTTCCTCACAGGAAGAATTGTAATATGTTGGCTGATCAGATGGAGCAGTTCAAGGATGTCGAAAGCAACTCATTCGTTTTAGCATTGAAGTTTATTTTTGATAAAATTATCTTAACTAAAGGTGCATTCATTGTTCCATTTACAAACTTGCAACCTCATCTCAAGGTCTTCCATCAGCGGATAGAGTTGACTCATGTGTGACCAAGATCCATGAAACTCAAACTCTTTCAATCATTTATTTGTTTGTATTTATTTATTCACTCTCTTAATTACCACGCTGGGTGCAGTTTTAGTCGTGAATATACACAGAGTTTCATGACTCTGTAGAGAGTTCTTTTGCCTGGTCTTCTCATTAAAGAATGGTGGATCCTCTTGGCTATGTAGATTGTTTCATGCTCTGTCATCAAAGCCATCATGATGTTTTATTCCATTGCTGAATAGTTACATAGTTACAGTATCTAGGTAGTTTTTTCTCTCTGTAAAGCAAAGCTCGATTGTGATGATTATTTTTACAATAAGGAAAATACTGATGTTGAGTTGATCTAGTCAAAAAAGAATAAATAAATAAATACATGTGGTATTGTCTTATGTATCTTATTTACAGTGTCATTTGATTGCATTATAGCACCTTGCTGGAGACTGGATTTGATGAATTACAAACAGTATGACAGTTGTACAGCTATTTAAAGTGGCCTGCTTTTACAGGTTTGGCTGTTCATTATCAGATGTTGACAGATTTCAAATGAGTTGATCACGGGGCATGTCTGCAAATAACGTCTATTTCCATTCATTAACTGAATTAAAATTGGACTCAGGACATATTATTTAGCACTTCCTCATGTACGGAGCAGTCACACTCACACTTGTAAGTACATCACTCTTCATACAGACCTTTGAAAGTCCTCAGAGTGGAGACTTAAAAAGGCCACTTGGACTCTGTCAAAACTGTCAAGAGGAAGCCAGCTCACTTGTTTTTGCATTGCAGTTTCTGTGTATGGTGCTACAGGTGTGTGTGTGTGTGTATGTATGTGTTTGATTTGTTTATCAAGATACAATTCCTAAGAGAGGAAGAAGGAGACAGAAGGGGGGTACAGGAAGAGAGAGAAACCTGAAGTCAAACGCGAGAAGTGAAACAGCACAGCCCACAGTTGGAACTAATAAGTTCTACTTCTGCACAGTACCTGTCTGTATATATTTTTCAGCTGAATAGCACTCCTATCAACCATGTCTACCTCAACATGGCCATAATTTGTTTCCAGTCAAAAGTCCTTCCCATGGACAAGATTTTGATTTTGTTGCGTTACAAATTCATAGAAATTATTTCTGACAGTAATAAACATGCAGCAAGAAATGTATGTGCTTTATGTACAGAGTTATGAAAGTACTTTCTCATGCTCAGTTTGAAAAACACCGCACACACCACAGTTAGAAATACTGTAATAAGATGCTCCATTAGTTTGTCAGTGCTAGTGGCAATATGTAGCAGAAGAGCAAGAGGTATAAACTGGTGGTAATTGAATACCCGGATCCCAGTGGGAAGATGAAGGGTAGCCATGCTATTAGACAGAATTAGCCACTCTCTCCCACAGGAGCACACGTTTAGACACTGTGCACACAAGTGTTTGTGTGTGCGTATGTGTGAGGACAGGGGCGATTTTAGGATCAGACCTTTAGGGGGGCTCAGCCCCTAATGAGAATGTGACACGGATATAGTGCCTTGCATAAGTGTTAATTTGGGTTCTAATCTGCGCCATGAAATTACCAACTTCTTCTCTGGGGACTACCAACGTTAAACTTCATAACCTTACTCCTCCTCTCCCTCTGACAAATTAGATAGAGACTCAGCCAAGGCGGGAGTCTGGCACAACCACCTCCGATTGGCCAACACTACGTTTCTGTTAGCCCTTTCCTTGACTGGGTTAGAGGTGCATAGCATCAGCGACAGTGACACAGGATAATATACCTGTTTTAAGCCCTTTGAACCTGTAATTGTTTGTCTTCTGTCACAAACAGACAAGTTCGCAAACTCTCACTTGAAGCATTTAAATTGACTTGAGCCCCCCTAAAAAGTGTCTAAAATCGCCAATGTGTGAGGAGGATCTGCATTTGTGTACAGTATGGGTCCATTTGCGCCTTTTGGCAGGCTAAAAGCCATTCTATTAAAAGAGTTCAATTTCATACCTCATCTTCATTTTGAAATTGCTGCTCATAAATAACCTACCAATGATTAATAAAAGTTCAAAGATTAAAGGACTGGGTTTCCATGGATAGAGACAAGTTAAGATCCAAGTTGTGTTGTGTATGTGTTTGCATATGCAAAAAAAAAAAAAGATAATAAAATAGCAATTACAGATGAAAGGAATGAGTGTTGGATGGAGGAAGGATGAAGAGAGGCATGAATTTTGGCAGAAGGTAAATTGTTGTATTATTTGAATCCACTCAGGTGATTCCTTGCATAACTGATTGCCAAAGACTAATGGATAGGTGTGCGTATGTGTGTGACTATGTGTGTTTGTGTCTATGCTGGCACATTTTAAAGAATAGGTTGTCTTTTACTTCCAGTATTGAAAGCCTATAATTAGCTTGAGCAGAACGACATTACAAGCTGTTATGGCCAAGGGTGGATGAATGAATGGATTATGTATTTGGATGGCGTGCATGCTTGAATAGACTATTTGATGGACATATTGTGTGAATGGGCAATCTAGAGGAATTATTATGTAAATAAATGAATGAATGACTTGTATGTGGAAATTGATTAGCAAGTGGAACTCTGTGGTCTATAGCTGACATTGAAGTACTTTTGAAAAACACACCCTGCATTTGTTAAACATGCAAACATGCTGTATAAGTCCGTTTTGATATATATGCCATTTGTTGAGCTTGCCTTGATAGCAATTTTTAAAATCACAAATTATGTCAAAAGTCAGTTTCATCAATTGACACAGGTCTTCCTGGTGTAAAGGATAACTCTGGACACAGTTACTATTATTGTTACTGTTATCTGAGATGCAAAAGCAGTGTGTAGGCGCATAAAAAAACGTTTCAGCAAAGGTTTTAGCTTGATAAAGCATAAAAACTCCATCATTTTTTAAATCAAAAGTAGGGTAAGCCAGACACAGGCATTACAATTGAAGAGAGAATTTGCATGAAAATCAACCCCTCTGTCTCCAGCAACCCTCTGTCTCCAGCAGACATACTGTATTATTTGTAGTATTTGCTGTTCAAGCTGTTCATTCATTCATGTTGATTTAAAAGTTTCATGTTGCATTGAACCACATTTGCAATCTAACGTTACATTTAAGTCAAAGCTATCTTCAAATGTTGCGGGAGGAAGATCTTCTACTATTTAAAGTGTATTATTTATGGCTAGTAATACATTTGTTTGACTGATCTTGGATACATTGTTAAAATTAACAAACCAATCTGAGTTAGATCTGCTGAATTCTCGCATTCTCGCTTTTATGGTTATACATCTCATTAAACATTTTAACCTAGTGGATGATAAAGTCTTTACTCACCATCTTTTTGGACAGCAGGGCTTCTAAAAGCTAAAGCCACAATTACAGAGACAGGGATATATTTTACAAACATAGTTAGAAGCTCATTGCTCATTTACTAGCTATTCTGATGCTGTTGTGGAAGCGTGAAGGTTGCAAATTATTGAGCTGTGACTGAATTAATGCTTAATATGCCGGAGGCACAAGACCATTATTGAGAAGTGGTTTACACTTTGTCAAAAATACAAGTGTCTGGGAAATATAAGGCATACACCTAAATACCTGAAACTTAGATCACCTTTGCTTAGATAAGTGTTTATGGATTTCTCGATATTGTTGCTGTTGTACACGGGTTTGCAAACAACTTCTTTGTATCAGAAGAAAGTTCTCCATTAAGGATATATGTAATATTATAATATACGCATATATAATATAATATTTTTTTCTTTCCAGGCATATTCTTTTTTGAATTTAGGTCTCCTCTGAGATAGAGAGAAGCCAAGAGCAGTGCTGGAATGAAAATAAAAAGACAATGGAATATCTAAACTGTCAACATGCTGAGCAGTGTTTTGGAGAGTTAAAGGCAAACATAATACACAGCCAATATGACAAACGCATGCTATTTTGTTTCTTCTTTTATTTGTTTTTATGAGTTATTATTGTTCAGGAAATGCAAGTCACTAGATACCAATTTTATGTATATATTTTCATCAGAAACTGGAAAGAGTTGGTCTATTATGCAGTGGGCTTCTCAAACGGGAACTGAAGCAGATGACACAGCTATAATTTGGTCTCTCAGATGCTCCAATCGACAGTCTCAGCACACACTCTGCCTCTCTGTCACTGATGGAGAGTCACGACTTCTCAAGTTGAAGAAAATATGCATGCACACAGCGACACACAGACACACACACACACACACACACACACACACACACACACAAACACTTGCAGAAACACACACGTGCGCACACAACTTTTGCGCCTGTTTAAGCGTTCCGAATTAAAGAGCTTCCACATACACTTTCAGATAGCGCTCACACACACATGAACACAAACGCACACATACATTTAAAAGACTCAGAATCATGAAACCACATAATGAATAGTAATCATAGGCATTTCCATAACGCAAAACATAATCCCTGATGAAAATTCAGAAATGAATTATAGAGGGGAAAAACAGCCACACACCAAAACCAGTGCAATAATGTAATGAATGATAATGTGAAGTAAAACAACTCAAGGTCGGCAGTTAGAGGAGGTAGTGATGCTCAAGGGCAGTTGTGCATGGTTGCACACATGTGCACGTATGTATTCCCTCGACATTCATGCCTTTATGTATGATAAAAATGCTAGGGCAATTTCCGGACATTATATGCCTTTAAATGTTCATCTGCATGCGGAGGTGGGTGTGTATGTGAATGTGTGAGTGTGCGTGTGTATGTAATCTAACGGTTTATGCAGTGAAGTTAGAGCTTATTAAAGGGAGTGTAAAGCAGAGAGACTGTAATTACCAAACATAAATGAGAAGCTCTCACCCAATGCATTAAATTACCCTGAGAGAGGAATGCCAGCTGATAATTGGACTTTCTCATCTTAGTGTGTGTGTGTGTGTGTGGTGGGGGGTGGGGGAGATAGAGAGCATGTGGAGATGGGGATGAAAACCATCTTAAGTTGAAAGATGTTGCACAATTTTGTACTTGCGTCTGACTGTGTGTGAGAGTGTGTGTGTGTGTATCTGATGTCCTTCCTCTCTGGGAGAAACTGTTGTTGCTAGTCCTCTTGCACACTTTCAGAGTAATAAATCCGTTGACGCTCCAGTTGTGACAAACCATGGTTCACTTTAGGCTTCACCTCCCCTGAGTGTGTCTGTGTGTGTGTGTGTGTGTGTGTGTGTGTGTTTGTGTGTATATACGTTTCTATGTGTGAAACCCCAACACTGTGAAAAAAAAACATTGTATATCCACATGTATATATGTATGAATTAAAATTGATTGTGCCTTATACAGAATATTCCATGCATTCCTTTGTGTCTGTGTTTTCAGTGCGAGTGTGTGTGAGATTAATTGTGTATCGGTGTTAGTGCGTCAGCGGAAATGAGAGCTTGTTTATCCCGGGAATGTTTGTGATAAAGACTGATTGTCTATCAATATATGTGAGACCCAGCATTAATTCAGTTATGTGGGCGGTTATGTGTGGCCGGAGATATGTATACCAAATTTGTGAATGTGTGTGTGTGTGTGTTTCTCCCTGTTGTGTGTCCCTAAGTGCATTTCCCTCCTCCTACTCCCCTCTCTTTCCTCTGCAATGTCCTTGCAGTGTCCTTCTATCTGCCTCTCTCTTTCCTACTCTCTCGCCATCTCCATCTCCTGGCCTTGCTCTCTCTATCTCTCAAAGTCTTCTTTACCCCCCCTTAACACACACACACACACACACACACACACACACACACACACACACACACACACACACACACACACACACACACACACACCCTCTCTTCCTCTTTGCATTTCACTCTTTCCCTCCTTCCTTGCCCTCCCTCTTTCACTCTAACTTTCTGTACCAGGGGAATAACATGCTTCAGAGCTTTCAGATGGAGACAGAGTGTAGCTCCAATCAGAACTGCACCAGACTTTTTTAAGTAAACACAGCCGCAATGTAATCACACATACATACCCCCCCCCCCGGCAAAGTCTCATGGTCAAATGTACACACACAGGAACACATACAGGGAGTTTTGCAAGGGAAAACTACATGTAAACCTGAAAATGAATCACTTTAAAAATCTGGAGCACAGGGCAGATGCCAGTACAGAGGGAGAAAGATGAAACAAGCTGTCAGAGTAGAAAACTTGCAGCAGATTAGAAGAGAAAGACGGGAGAGAGGGAGAAGTTGGGCAAAACAAACAGAAGCAGAGAAAGGACTTGCTGGAGAGGAGAGTAAAAAGAGAAATAAAACAAGGTAAACACACTTTAGCCAGACTGACCAATGTTAGTAGACAGAAACACACAGAAGCAGTGGAATGGGGATAATGGGGATAGCAAGACGGGCAGTAAAGCAGACAGCACACAGAGCAGAGTGACAGACTGACGGAGGGATGAACCGACAGAGACACAGTGAAAGGTTTAGTTTGCTAAATGGGTCTGCTTGATAATTGTGTTCTGTGACAGCTGACAGTAGCGCCACTTAATTAAAGCCAAGCAGGAAATGACTATTTATAGAGGCTCTATCCCATCAGCACTAAATGACATGGTGTTTTATTTCCCTGCAACCAACTGGCCGCAAAATGCTGACTTTATTTAATTCGATAAGTGTGTGTTTGGAGGGGAGGGGAGGGGAGGAGAGTGGTGTGTGTGCGTGTGGTGTGTGTGCGTGCGTGGGTCTGTGTGTTATGGTGGGGGCAGCCAATAGGAGGAGTCTGCCCAGTTTGGCATGTAATCTGTACGAAATGTCTGTGCCTGTGTGTAGGAAAGATATATCTATATAAAGAAAAAAATCTGCATTATTATATAAATTTGTCCCAGACAATATAAAGCTATATATATATATATTGCACACGCCGCACACACACACACACACACACACACACACACACACACACACACACACACACACACACACACGCACGCAGTCATGTCCCATGACAATGCACAGTTTGACAGCATTCTCCCCGACAGTTTGAAATGTCAGCCCCAAGTGTCCGTCCAAGTGCGCAGATGAATATTTGTGTGAGTGTGTGAGGTTGTAGAGTCACCATTTCCTGAATGTCAGTTACAAAAACTATTCACGGAGGAATCCTGCTGCTTCCTTTTCTCACTGCCATGCACTGGATTGGACTTGAAGTGAGGGAATTCGAGAGACAAAAACACTCAATGGTTGGAGTTAAACATAACAAATATAAAAACAGAACAGGCTTCTGTGCCCAAGGATGCACTCAAAGCACTTTGCTATATTTCTGGGATTCCTTGGGTTCGTTTGTTGAGTAACTTTAAGTGACTCGCATTAAAAAATTATAACTCCTAGCTAAGACTGAATGGTTGAGTTGATTTTATTGTAATGCCATGTGTTTATGCTTGTTTAGAGAATGTGTGAATAGAATTTAAAAAAAGGGCTGCATTTTGAATAGAGGCAGATTTTTTATTTTCCTGTGAAACGTGTTACAAGACCAGTGCAAACGTTCAGTGCAATGGAGGAAGTAGTTTGCCCTTTATGTAGCATGGTGTAAAATTAGGGTTTCACAACCTTGAATAGAGTGGTGGTTGTGTGTGTTATAAGGCTCACTTCTTGCCTGTCACAGGCCTGCAGTAAACGCTTATTTTAATAACTGTAACCCCAATTCCTTATCTGTTTTAGTTGTCTTACCCTAACCTTTAGTTGTCTTACCCTAACCCTAATTCATTTGTCACAACTACGATAATAAATGGTTGCAATGGTTGAAAAAATAGTTACCATTGTTGACTACTGATATTGTGATATGTAGTCAGTGGACCAACCGTAAAAACAAAGCAGAGTTGTCCCTTTAACCTGAACACTCAACTGAATTTAATTTCTAACATAATATCGTAGGTCATGGGTTACAGTCGACCATTATTCTTCATCTGCTGATTCTTCTTCTGTTTTCATTCAGTATTGAATAGAATATTACAGCCTTTTCTTCTTAAATTGGAGTTAAATCACCATTTAACATTTGGATGTCTTTTTTTCCCTTTATCCAAGCCTGTTAATTCAGCTCGCAAGACATTTATTGTAATATGAAATACTAAGTCAGAGTGCTGTGTTTAAGAACAATGGCAGCCATGTTAAAATACCTGCAGTTTTGTATGAACCTACAGTAAGTGTGTCCAACCATGTGCCTTTCCTCACTACTTTTTGTTTTAGAGATAATGGGCAAATTTCAAGACATAAAAAAATGGGATCAAGGATAAATTCTTCATCCTACTTGGAGGACTATATGTCAATGCAGCACAGCTCCTTTAAGGACTGCCAGCACTGTTGGCACATAAAGAACAGAACACAAAACCAGAACAAAACACATAAATGCCTGCCCGTTTCATCCATACTACAAATGAATCTTTCGTTTACCCTGGTAAGGCAAGGCAAGGCAATTTTATTTATATAGCACATCTCAGCAACAGTGCAATTCAAAGTGCTTTACATAAAACATTAAAAATCAATTAGAAATGAATACAAAATAAAAAACATACAGGAATTCACAGTGCAGTACAATGAATTAAAAAAAGGCAACATCAAAAAGACAGGAGAGTTGTTGCGGACCTACAGTTATCTGGAAGTTTGTTCCAGATATGTAGAGCATAAAAACTGAACGCTGCTTCCCTCTTTTTTGTTCTGATTCTGGGGACAGCAAGCAGACCTGTCCCAGATGATCTGAGAGTTCTGGGTGGATCATAGTTTACAAGCAGATCCGAAATGTATTTTGGCCCTAAACTGTTTAGTGATTTATAAACCAGCAGAAGTATTTTGAAATCTATTACACAGTCTTTACACAGGAAGCCAGTGTAAAGACATAAGAACTGGAGTGATGTGATTCAGTAGATTCGGTAGACTTTCTTCTTTAAACCAAATGACTATAGGCTGTTATTCCTACCCTCTAATATGACCCACAGTAGCGTTTTCCGTCCTTAGAGCTAAACCAGAGAACGTAATGGTAGCGTTTTTTTGATAACATTGTGAAACAGTCGCTAACCCAAGTTCAGAAAAAGATCATAGCTTGGGTTTAAATCAGTACATTTGTTACGTTACTTTACTCCCGGTTACACAAGTGACGCAGAACGTGATGTAGTTCCGTTTGTTCTGTAAAGTAAAAAAAAACCTTGCTGTTTACTTTTCGTGTATGGGACACAAACCCTGCAGTCTCCTGCGTGAAAGTCTCTTGTGTTTGTTTGACCTATCCCTCCTTACGCGGAATTTGGCGCTCTTATACTTTGTTACCTTAGTACCTGCTTTGCTCCCAAAGTCATAATTGCTGCCTTAAGGACTTATGGGGGCATTTTTGGAGGGAGGACAGTCTCAGGCCCACAGTTATAAATGTTACTTGTTGTGTTAGAGACACTAAAGTACTCCTTTAGCTTTTACGAAGTCAAAGACTTGTTATATTCACCTTTTTGAATGTGTCTCTCTGTTCTCATGAGCCCTTCTTGCTTCCCTGTTTTTGCACAACTCTCATTTCCTTTCTATCCGATAAACACAGGCATGAATAACAGGCTCCTATTTCTATAAGTCATTTATTATTCAACGTGCGCTTTGACCTTAAAGGGGTGGATTTTTAAGCTAAAGCCTGCTGTTTTGTTGTCATAAGGAAAATCTGACAAATTTTTATCTCAAGAGTTCAACCTCATAGGCTCTGGAAACTCACCGCCAGTCTCCACCAAACATGTCATCCATGACCCTCATCACTGGTGGAGCTTGAAACCTTCCACAAAAATAACATGCCAAAATGAACCTAGTTTACTACTCTGAATCTATTATATAATACCTACTCTTCAGAACTTGAAGGTCACATGTAGCCTGGATGCCAGCCGAACTTAGCCCCGCCCACAAAATTCGAGGTCGGGAAGTTCTGACTAGAATCTGAGTATGACCACGTCAGGCTAGGTCACATGCAACTAGCCGAGCAATAATTCCTGAAGTTCAAACAAAGCATGTTTAATTAGCATTCAGTTACTAAGCGACACAGACTTTGTTGGAAAAAACTTCCAGAAGATCTGAGGCATGTGCCAACATGCTACTTTTAAATCCAGGCTGAAGGAATTTCTGTTTTCATCCTATCTATTGTGCTATTTTACATGCTCAAAATACAATAAAATAGTGTTGTTTGTTAATTCAATGTACAATTTATTTCAGTCAATTATAATAGATATTCTTATAAAGTAGAATAATGCTTCATGATTCATCACATAATATAATGGGTTTAATTAACTTTTTTTTTTTTTTATCAAATGCCATCTAGAAATACTACAATTATTTTCTGTGTCCATGGTTACTAAAAAGTAGCTGGTGAATCTGTCCATGGTAGCAACTTGGCAGAGGTAATGTAGGAATGTTCATTGTTTCGTCTGATCCTTTCCTGGGGTTTCAAATCACAGAAAGCAGCATTTCCAAGGAATATGCTAAACAAAATGTGTTCATACAAACACAACATTTACAATAATAACGGCTAAAGTCTGTCCCTTTTCCTTTTTCCGATTAACTTTCTTCTGTCTCCTCTTGTTGTATTTTTTTTAAATTGTGCTGATAACACCGACTTGTTTGAAGTGGCAGTGATTCACAGTCATCAACACCTGCTCACACAAGCAGCGCCACTTGTTCTGAGTTCTGCTTCCATTTTTGACATTATTATATCACCCCACCCATGCCTCTCTCATTTTTCTTTCTCACTTTCTAACTTTCTTCGCTGATCGTTTTTGTTTTACTCTCTTACTCTACTACTTCTATTTTGCTGTTTTTGCAGCCACCTCTCACACTAACACTTTGTTGTTCTTCACTTCCCTGCTCACTTCCTTCCAGCCCTGGGGCCTCACTTATAACCGTTGGGTATACACAAAACAGGACTTGAAAGGTGCCTACGCCAGTTTCTAAGCATAAATTGGGATGTATAAAAGAAAGAAATCTGGGAAAAGAGGAAATGTGCGTACATTTACAGAAACCTTAATCTCTTTTTTCAATGAATTTTCATAATGGACTTGCAAGGGACATCAAATAGTCCAAACAGATTGATTCAAAGTGTTAAGCAATTCCATTAATTGTGAAATGGTTATAAAAGGGCTGGGTGATGACTGTGCATAATGATGCACAATGGATTCTTTAGTACTGTTGGAGGATTTTGCCAATGGCACGCTTCGGATAGATAGGGTGTTCAGGGACCACAAGGATTTTCTGCCCCATTTTGAAGACTGGCTTATGAGTTGATTTTGATTCCCAAGAGCAATTCTTTTGGAATTGTGTGCTGAATTGGGCCCAACAAAGGGAATTGGTGGACAGATCGGGGATTTCACATTGAGCCTTGTGATGCCATCTGTGTGGGGTGGTATAATTGGAATGACCCAGCAATACATACCGCTTCCCTACACTGTGGGTGAGAGGGCAACATCAAAGTGCAATTTGCAGCGATGTGTGCTTTCCAAAATGTAATCGTGCGGTCGACTACACTCATATTGCAATAAGGGCACCGCACAAGAACAAACTTGCTTTTGTGAATCAAAAGTGTTTCTATTCCATCAATGTCCAAATCATCTGTGATGCAAATCTGATTCTGACGTATGTAGTTGCTTGATGGCCTGGCTTAACCCATAAGTCATTCAAACTGAGACCCATCAGTATGGGGAGCAGTTCTGAAGTTGTGCATGATGGTTGGCTACTTGGTAAGATAAGGCTTAGAGTAGGAGTCTCCAACCTTTTTTCCTCTGAGAGTAAATTCAACAAAATTAAAGTGGCCGAGAGCTTCTCATGTTTTACATTAGTAACATTTATTAGGGCCCGAGCGCCGACAGCGGCGAAGGCCCTATTGAAACTGAAGGAATTATTGTTTCTTTCTTCTATTATTTTCCAGTCAAATGAATTGGCTTTTTGAGGGGCTTAACATATTCAAAAACTCACCAAATTTGGCGGTCGCATCAAGTCTGGTGAAAATTTACGTATTTTAAGGGTTTCGGGAATAGGCGCACAAAAATGGCTTGCTAGCGCCCCCTAGAAAGTTAAGAAAATTGAGCCCCTGCAGTGTGTTTAACGTAGACTCACGAAACTTGGTACACATATGTAACATGTCAAGATGTACAAAGAACTTCATTAGAGCCATACCTTAAACCCAACAGGAAGTCCGCCATTTTCATTTCAAAGTTCGAAATTAGTGCGATTTTGGCCATTTCCACATGTCGTACTTTAACGAACTCCTCCTAGAGATTTCATCCGATCAACTTCAAACTCGGTCTGTGCCATCTTAAGACGTTAAAGATGAAAAGTTGTTACAAGAAAAACTTTTCGTCACAGGGCGTGGCCGTGGCGGGGCGGCCATTTTGAGCGTTTCGCCGCCGAAACAGGAAGTGGGTGTAACTCGAGTGTACGTTGTCCGATTACCTCGAAACTTTTCAGGATTCATAAGAGTCCAACCCTGAGGACAAATAAAGGACGATATTTACTTAAAGTCATAGCGCCCCCTAGTGGCAACAGGAAGTAGGCCTAAAAGTCAAGGTGCTATACTTTAACGAACTCCTCCTAGAGATTTCATCCGATGGACTTCAAACTTGGTCTGTACCATCCTAACACCTTAACGATGAAAAGTTATTAAAAGAAAAACTTTTCGTCAGACGGTGTGGGCGTGGCGTGGCGGCCATTTTGAGTGTTTACTGATGAACAAAGAAATTGTTGTAACTTGAGTGTACGTTGTCGTATCTGCCCGAAATTTCTCACGATGGACAAGGGTGCAGGCCTGAGGACACCTACACCAAAATTGACTTTTGGTCATAGCGCCCCCCCTGGCCACAGGAAATGCGCCTTATATGACAAACATCATCCGATTTGCATGAAACTCAGAATGTGTGGTCTACATGTGATACTGAGCTGCCCCCTATAATATGGCCACGCCCACTTACTCAGGCCACGCCCCCTTTCATAACATTTGAACCGTTTAAGGTAGAGTCTTGTGTGAGGTGTCATTGAACTCAGCAGAGACTGCCTTATTCATTGGTGATTGTTTGGCCCGCCCCCTATGTTTAGGCCACGCCCCCTTTATAACTAATGACGCGTTTAATGTAGACCCTTGTGTGAGGTATCATTGAACTCAGCAGAGACTTCCTTCTTCATTGGTAATTGTTTGGCCCGCCCCCTATCTTCAAGCCACGCCCCTTTCATACATGCTGACCCATCTAAGGTAGAGTCTTGTTTGAGGTATCATTGAACTCAGCAGAGACTTCCTTCTTCATTGGTGATGGTTTGACCCGCCCCCTATGCTTTAGCCACGCCCCTTTTCACAGCTAATGAACCGTATGACGTAGAGTCTTGTGTGAGGTATCGTTGAACTCGGCGGGG
Source organism: Perca fluviatilis (assembly GCF_010015445.1). Classification (NCBI taxonomy): domain Eukaryota; kingdom Metazoa; phylum Chordata; class Actinopteri; order Perciformes; family Percidae; genus Perca; species Perca fluviatilis. Next base: position 25,653,315 of record NC_053112.1, on the reverse strand, counting down.
AGTTCCCTTTTCATTGGTGACGATTTGTGGCGTCTGAGTGCCGCACGAATGCACGGTCGCAAGGAGCAGCGTCCACCGGTAACCCCGACGCGCGCCGAGGCGCGAGGGCCCGTCCATCGCTGCTCGCAGCTTTAATTCACATATGTTATCTCTTTAAACTAGATGAATAAGTTTCTTTTGTGTGAACAGTTACAAAATGTTGATATCCAACACTTCAACATTTTGTAGGAAAGATTCTTAAAGGGATACTTCACCGATTTAGCATTAAGCTTTGTATCAGTAGAAACACAGTAATATTTTTGAATGACCGTGCTTCCCTCCCTCATGTCCCCCTGAGATGAAAGATCTCTGTATTGTGGGTCTGGAAAAAAATCTTCCGATGACGTAAAACGACGATTTTTGCGTCATCGGAAGATTTTTTGCAATGGACTACAGCCAGTACTAGGAGCTACATTCTTTCAACCCGCCCATAGGGGGCTGGACTGTCGTCTTTCCCCGAGTATTCCCGAGGCAAAACGAGGGTCAGCCATCTTGAAGCATCGCTAACAGGCTCCGTCTTTTCAACAGAAAACTTTTAAAACAATTATGTGCATTCAAACTACCCCACATGTGTACCACCGGGATACATTGGTACAAATCGGAGAATATGCAGGAAACTATATTACAGACGGAATCTGCGGCGGAGTGGGACAAAAAAATCTACCGGGAAATTTTGTAGACCACCGGCCCTCGGGGGGCCGGGGTGAGACGAATGTTTGGAAATAAGAGGTTGCTGCGGCCCACCGTACAGGTTAGTTTGACAAGCGGGCAGCGGTGGCCGGAGCGGGCAGCAGCAGTGACCAGAGAGGGCAATCAGACCGGCCGGAGCGGCCGATCATGGGGGGGACATCCTCAGTGGTGAAACGCGAACGGGGGCTGCGTATAACCTAGCTAGGTGGAAAGCTAACGCTAGCCAGCCACCTGTTCCATCAATCCTACTTGCAAGTGTCCGATCATTAGACAACAAACTGGACTACATCCAACTTCAACGAAACTCCCAACGCAACTTCAGAGAATACTGTTTTTTTGTTGTGGAAACATGGCTGAACAACAGTGTACCGGACTATCCAGCCTGCTGCTCTGTCGCCGGGTAAGAGTGGAGGTGGGCTGTGTTAACACGGACTGGTGCAGAAATGAGCTGCTTGTATCCAACTAACTGCTAACTGCTGGTGGAGTTTGTGACAATTAAATGCCGACCATTCTACATTCCATGCAAATTTACAACTGTGTTTATTAATCGTGTTTACAGTCCACCAAGCGCTAATGCTAGTATGCGTTAGCTGAACTTTACGGAGCATGTGTGTGCACTAAATGTAGCCTGTTTCATAAGTCGTTTTTATATAATGTCGTTTTTATATATTTTAAATGTGTAACACCACATGAGCCACGGTGAAACGTTGTTTCATGTATATGGTTGAAATGACGATAAAACACACTTGAGTTGAATCCTGCCTCACTGTCTCTCTGTAAACGGTAGGCGTGGCTTGGGAGTGGAGTCTAAAGCAGCAAAGCAAGTGCATTCTGGGATTTGGGTCTTTCATCCATATGAGCCAAAAACTAATTTTCTGGCTTATCTCAGGCTTATCTCAGGCACCAATTTCTATAATTTTTTCACATTTCTACTACATAAGTGGCACAATTTATAGATATATTTGTCTTTCCAATGGTGAAATATCCCTTTAAATTCCAGACCGTCCTCACCCAAAAAATGACCGTATAAATAAGATTGTGCAATTGTGCAAATTTCAGACAATACTGTTCTTATTTCTCTCAATTCCACAGTGACATTGTCGATTGCCCTAATTTTATCCATAGTTTGTTTTAGTGTTTACCTGCACATTGCGCAAAGGGCTGAAAGGATGGGACATCAAGTGATAATCAGAATCTGAAAGTGAACCGATATGCATGTAATAAATAATAAATAATTTTTTTTAAATCTTACAAAGTCTTCAGTGAGTTTTAGTGTGAAAACAAATGGGTAGTGTTGATTAGGTTTGGTGCACTATACATAGGGATGGGCGATAAAACAATCTCGAAACGGGATTGCGATAAAATTCAAGATTTGGACATATTTACCCGATAACACAACTGCCAGAGTCTGCCTTTTTGGCTTGGATGCCGGACACGCTCACATTCTGTTGTGAGCGTTTGAGTGGCCAGTGTTGTGTTGAAGTGCGGTTCCCTGACGAATAGTGTTTCCCTCCTGTTAAAATGCGTAGCGCCAACATCCATAGTTATTAGTGCTATCAAACGATTAAAATATTTAATTGTGATTAATTGCATTAATGTCATAGTTAACTCGCAATTAATCGCACATTTTTATCTATTCTAAATGTCCCTTGAGGGGGCGGAGAATTCGCATCAGCTGTGTGCTTGGCCATCAAGTGGTATTTCAGACTGGACGTGCCGCGATGATTTTTTTTGGTTTACAAAATCAAAACACATGTAGACAAAACAAAGCCTTGGGCTGTTTACCTGGTCCACCTGCGGTATCATCTTCACCCATGTCTGTTTCTCCACCCCCCAGCAGCTGATGCTTTCCCAACAATTGGTGCCATGCGCTCATCAAAGGGAGAGAGGTCCAGTACCCCCGTGCTCCCACCAGTGGCACTTACGCTCTGCCTATGCAGAGCTTTTGGCATTAACTTTGAGGTCGCCACATCTTCTTAACCTCCAACATGGTTTGGCTCTCAGAGCTGGCAGCTGTTACAACATGCCAATGAACAATTGTTTTCTTGGCCAAGCATCCGGCCAGGCATCTCAATCTAACAGTCTGAGAAATTTCTCTCTTCAGATTAGCGCTCTGACATTGCCATTTTTGCACAGACATAGTCTACATAAGGGTTATCAAGGACATTTATATGTGTATCAATATTTATTAAGGGTGTTTCTTTAACCATTTATGGGTAATTGTGGGAGTGAAATAGGTCGTGTGTTGGGCTTGTGCACGTCCGCACAATTCCAAGTTAATTTGGGTTTTATAAAAAGGGTATTGCAAATTGACAGGCGTAAACAAGGTGTTATACATCTGAATATTTTTTAGCGTACAACCATTTCCTCATCCTCTAAATGAGGCCCCAGGTAAGCTTGCACAACATACTATTTCTCTCACTCTTTTGGTCTGTCTCTCCCTGCATCTGGCTGTGTCCCACAGCAATGTTGGCAAAGCAGAGAGCAGATGAGACAGTGTTAAACAGTCTCATCTGCCAACATATCCAGCCCAGAAAGCTGCATTGTAGTGTGTGTGTGTGTGTGTGTGTGTGTGTGTGTTTGTGTGTATGTGTGTGTGTGTGTGTGTGTGTGTGTGTGTGTGTGAGAGTGTGTGTGCATCCACAGGAGTGTGTACAGTATCTGTGACTATGCGTATGTTGCCTTAGTGTTGCTTCTCAGTGCGTATGATCAATTTTGTGCGTGTACAGATGTATACAATCCAACAGCAACAGCTCCTTGATGTGCCATTTCTTGAAATTTGGGAGCAGTGCCACACTGAGATTGTTTAACTGAGAGGGCCCTTGGTTTTGAACACTGACAACCCTGTGGCTGGCTGTCTCTGCCATGCAGTGGCGGTCGTTCAAAAGTCACCATCTTGATTGGCAAATCAAAGGCATCAACAGCCAAGTGCTGTGCTGCAGATATTTTTCATACGGAAGTTCTCTCCTCTATTAGGCAGAACCCCACTAGGCAAGGGTGTGACAAAAATGTTATAAGGGGGCTGGGGATATGACTAACTGTTCTCTACTGAGGACACAGAGGATGTGTTTTATTTATTTAATTTTCATACATGTCGAAAGTCTGATGTCTTGGCAACTACTAGTTTTCCACAACATTCAAACATTTGTTTTTAGACAGGGAATGTTTTGATAGAGAGGTATTAGCTCCTCAGGGCCTGTAATGTGTTGAAGAAATATTTGTCATATGATTTACATAAAAATGTGGTTCAAGTTGCTCTCCTCATTGAGATTTCACTAACTCACAAGAGAGTGATCTAGTCCTTACTAGTGCAATGAACCCAAATATTACTCATCAAAAGTCAAAAGAGCCATGAACAAACACCTCTACTTTATAGAGTGTGATATATTACTAAATCCTCACGCATCAGTTGCAGTGACACCATTTCATTGATGGCACACTGCACCATATCTCAGCAGTTGATTAAAACTCAGCCCTGATTTTCTCCCTGTAGATGACTCAAATGTTGCCAACACTGTTGTTATGATGCAGAACAACTGAAGGTCGTGACCTTGGCGAAGGACTGCAGCGCTGTAGAAGTACATGTTGTTTCTGCATGTGTGTGTGTGTGTGTATGTGTGTGTGTGTGTGTGTGTGTGTGTGTGTGTGTGTGTGTGTGTGTGTGTGCGTGCGTGTGTGTGTGTGTGTGTGTGTGTGTGTGTGTGTGTGGCTGTGTGCAGCCCTGTGCACCTTTGAGCACACAGGAAATGCATCAGTACAATTCATAGCTTGGTACTATTAATACCCATTCACTCTCCGTTCTGCAAATTATCTATTTACTGCAGGGTGGAGAGGTCTGAGAGTATGATTGTGATTTCAGTAATGCTTTCAGAATAAAGGAAAGGAAAGGAGGCAGAAATTGGGAGAGAGGGAGAGATAGAGAACAACTGCAATAAGGTAAAAGGATGGGGAAGATGAGTGCACAGAAAGTGAGGGAATTCAGTAGAAGGAGGGGGGACAAGAGAAAATAGAGGGGGATTGAAATCCTCCCGGGACGCACAAAGAGAGGAAACACTTAAGATGACTCAATTCATCACAATCACTGCTACAAAAGAGAGGAGGGAGAAAAATGAAGGGGAGATATGCAAAAAAAAGAGTAAGAGTATGTACTGCAATACATTAGAAAGACTGGAGTAAGTGTATACAAATGCTGTACAAAAATGATCAGGGGGTGGCTGAAAATTAGGCTCTTATAATATTTAATTTTGCTTTGGGGGGGGGGAAGTAATATATTTTTTAGGGGCACAAGAGAAGTCACAGTCACTCTTTGCCTGTTTTTATTCGGTTTAGAGTTAACATGTTTAATGGTGCCACACCTTCCATTACAGAAAATCAGTACATGTGATACCCTCATTAAAACACAACACATAAGGCAGACATTTTGTTTTGGTTTTGTAATGGACTCAAAAATACAAACACAAATACTTTACATATACAGTATTTTACAATGGTTTAATCATAGAAGAATACTGTACATGTAAATAACCTATTCACTTGTAATCAAGGACCAAAGAGGGTGAGTTTAAAGACTACATTTTATTAGAGATACAAGAAAATGCATGCTATCCCTTATCTTAGAAATCTAGCCTTATATCTAGCCACAGGACTCTTCATTTATATTTTTTTATATCTTGTTTATGACGTTTTATAGTTTGGTGAAGCTGCTCAAAAAACCTTCGTTAAGCACAGAGAACCTCAAGGCTAAAATATGAAATAAAAGGAAACAAAAAGTCTAATACTTTACAGTTCCTCCTGCAGGTGTTGGAACTCCTGAAGCACTCGCAATCTTCTACAAATCGGTAACTTCATTTAGTGTCCTTGCTGCATTAAGAAGATACTTTCTGATCCACTTAGCATTGAGATGTTTTTGGAAAACAATGTTTAGAACTAAGATAGTTTTTACATTATTTTCTTGCCGATAGAAAATTTCTGTAATATTTAATTGTAGACTAAATTAGAGTTTTGGTACACCAAGGAAAAAGGGGCTTTGATATACATATAGTTCTTTAATTTCTTGCAAATGTGTTAGCATACAACTACACATTCAACTGACAGGGAGCAATATAATCATCCCGCTGCAACTCTGACTACCTAAATTAATTAAATTAAAGTCGTTTTGTGGATGGTGCAATCAAGAGATTTTTTTAGTCAGTTTTAAGACAATAGGATATGTGTATATGGGAGACTTTCCTCACCCCAAAAACGACTACATAAGTCGTTTGTTCAAGCAGCAATTACGACTTATATTTACGTTTATAGTGACAGCACCCTCTAGTGGCCATAGTAGTTATGATGGGAGCAAAGTAGGAAGTAAGGTGACAAAATTAAAGAGCACCAAATTTCCACATGGGGATGTAGGTTGGGGGTGGTGGATGGGTCAAACATAAAAGTAAACAGAGAATTTCATTTCTTTTCATTTCTTTATGGAAAAAACAGAGCTACGTCATTTTCCGCGTCATGTGCTAGTGAAGTAGCGTCTGATTTTAACACAAACCACAATCTTGTTCTCGTTTTTGTGCCTAAACCTCAACAAACTGCGACTGTTTCACAACGTTAACAACCTGTTTAAAGGTCCCATGGCATGAAAATTTCACTTTATGAGTTTTTTTAACATTAATATGCGTTCCCCCAGCCTGCCTATGGTCCCCCAGTGGCTAGAAATGGTGACAGGTGTAAACCGAGCCCTGGGTATCCTGCTCTGCATTTGAGAAAATGAAAGCTCAGATGGGCCGATCTGGAATCTTGCTCCTTATGAGGTCATAAGGAACAAGATTACCTCCCCTTTCTCAGCTTTTCTCATTTGGCCCACCCATGGGAGAGAGACATCATGGCTTTCAAACGAGCAAAGTGGCAGTTGGTCAAGGCCACACCCCCAACATCCACCTTGCCCCCCCCTCTCTCCTCCTCAATAGCTACAGACACAGAAATGGCACATACTAAGGAAAGCTCATTGTGGGACTGGCTCTAGTAGCTGTAATTCTGCACCAAGGCTGAATTTTGGGAAAGAGACTTCAGATACAGTATTAGGGGACGACCAGTAAGGTCTATATAAAAGCATCCAAAGAGCACCATGTCATGGGACCTTTAAAACCGTTACGTATCCTGCCACCGCTAGGGGCTCTAATTTATGAAACGCTCCTTTGGGTCATATTAGAGGATAGAAATAAAAGACGAATATCGTCGTATGGTTCAGAGGATTTGTTGGTCTGAAAACTGAATAAGCGAGTTGTCCTACGACAGCATGAGGTAGGCCTTCAACAAGGTATTTATATTGTGGCTCTCTTCTCAAGATCACTGCTATAATTTATATGTGGTAATTCAGTGAAGGGAGATGCCATAGAAGCTGATGCTTTTAAAAGACAGGACAGAGTCAATAATAACGTGAAAGAGGGCCTTTAAAGAGAAGTAGAAAGAAAACGAATTAAATGTCAAGTTCATCCCCTGCCTTTCGCTGATAATAATCAAACTGTTCCTGAAAAAATACCAGAATGAGTCACTGTGTGACTGATACAATATATAGGTTAGGTTCATACCTGCACACACATCAGACAGGCTACACATACCTGTACTGAACTTCATAGGGACACAGTATTGTGGAGGTAGTTCAAAACTATTTTCAAGAGAAAAAAACTTTATTGAACCACATCCACTCCTGTGAGCTCTCTTTCCTTCTGCCTCTCACACAGAAAGTGTATTGTAGAGAGAATGAAAAAAGAAAGAGTGACAGGCAGGTGACGAGGTTCATCCAACAATCTCCGATTAGCTTTATTAAAAATGTACCAAGGACAAACGGAGGACAGGGCCTTGGATTTCTCAGGAGACTGCATGAACTCCGAAAGGCAGGAGCTGTCTTTTAGGTTTGGACAGCACAGACCCAGGGTGCACACACACACACACACTCACTCACGCATGCACGCACAAACTCACGCACAGACGCATGCACGCACACACACACACACACACACACACACAAACACAAGAGAGGGAATACTGTTTCGGCATTCATTCTTTGAGAGGCAAAATGTACCAAAGAGAGTTAGAGATGAAAAAAAGGTGAGGGAGGCAAAGGCAGAGAGTCCCAGAGAGAGATTGAAAGAGAGGAGGAAAGACAGTTAAAAAGCAAAGACACAGAAAGTCAGTGAGAGAGTGTGAGATGGGAGGGGAAGAGAAATGGTCGGGATGGAGAGGGGGGCGCGAGAGAACGATAGAGTTCTGGAGAGGTTAATTGGAGGTTGAGGCGTAATGATATGATTCAGAGAGATCATTAGCATTCCAGAGCTAAATATTAATGACGCCAGCGCTCAACTTCAGTCACAGGAATACAGCGCTACTGCAGGTGAGGCCCCAAAGACAGTCAGTGGAGAGTCAGAGGAATAGAAATGCAGAGTTTGCAGCACTAAGAACTATAAGCCATAAATGTTTTACACCATCGTTAACATAATTAGATGGAGGCTTTTTGTCTGCACGTGGTGGTTGGTACTGAAAGACTTGCCAGGGTAAATTAGAGAAGGCAGCTTGCCTAACCATTGCGGATTTTACAATAAAGTCCCAGCCCAGACAATAGGTTTCAGTATAAGCTTTGAACATGCTGATGTTGTACATGGTGGATATTGAGCTGAGTGGCCCGGGAACCTCAGTGGCACTCACAGATACCGTGCTGAAGTAATTAATCATAAGCACCAAGATCAAAGTTCCTCTCTTGAAACCCTTGCAAATGGGACTATTTAGTGTTACAAGCACGCAAGCACATGTGTTCACCTGCACACACGAGCACACACTTCTACAAATATCCCCTCCGGATGCAGCAACCTGCTCTGTTTTGTGGGTTATTTATGGCAGTAGATTGACGGCCCAGGCCTTTGAATGTGTTCGGAGACATGTGAACTACAGTAAGTGGCTTTGAAATCCACAGTGGCACAGTATTAAAGAATTTCTCCTATTAGTGAGCTGGCAAATGCTCACTGGAATGGAGACAGCTTACATGAATCAAAGCCGATATTCATTGTGCGTGTGGGTCTGTGTACACGCGTTTACGCATGTGTGTGTGTGTGTGTGTGTGTGATTGCGTCTGTTTCAAGAAGCCCTTTTAAAAGGAAATCTAGCAGGATGGAAGAAAGGATTGGGGAAAAAAAAAAGGCATTACTCTTGAGGTACCAACACAGGAGCAGATCTACAAAACTATTAATCTCTTCCTCTGCCCCGCTCAGCCCCCTCTTTCTATCTCTACCCTCTTTCTCCTCCTGCCTTCTTCTCCTATCTCCTCTTTTTCTCCAGAGCCCTCCTCTGCATTTATTTCATTAATCCAACTCTCCTATCCTTTTCCCTCGCTCACAGATAGTCCATCTATTTCTTTCACTTTACATCTCCTAACTCTGCTCTGCTTGCTCTCTCCAATGTGTTCCCCCCACCCGCCCTTTATCACTCTTTGTCTCCATCCTGACTTGCTTCACTCACTCACTCACTCACTCACTCACTCACTCCTGCCCTCCACCACGTCCATATTTCACTGTTTTCCTCCTTCTTTTCTTCCTCCTTTTGACCTAATCTCCTTTTTGTTTAATATTTGTTTTTCTCAATCTTTTAGTCTCTTATTCTTTGTCTCTCCCTGGCACTTTCGATCTCTAGCTCTCTCTCTCTCTCTCTCCCTGTCCGTCTCTATTTCTCTCTCCCTCTCTCAGGTCTCGCTCACACTCTCTTTCTCTAACCCACTTTTGCACTGCCACTCCGCAGTGTGTTGCAGAGATTCAGACCTCAGTGTCGCATGTGGTCAAGGTTTCAAAGCCACAGTTCCCACCACAGGTTCAAATAAAGACGTGCACACACACCGTAACTTGGTCGCAAACTTGCACACTCACTCACTCACTCCACCCACACACCCACACACACACACACACACACACACACACACACACACACACACACACACACACACACACACACACACACACACACACACACACACACACACACACACACACACACACACACACACGGCCACTATCTCCCAGCAGTCGCAGCTGCAGTGGCTCTGGCTCAGTGGCTGAGGCTGCATGGGGTTCCTTTGTGGGTGAGGAGCTCTACTGCAGCGACTCACTCATCGTCTTCTATTTTTTTCCCTCCCTCCCTTCTTCCCTGTCTGTCTCACATGCCCACCCCTCCTCACCCCCTCCTCTGCCTTTTCTTGGCTCACAGGGCCCCACCTCCATATACCCCTCATCCCCCTCTTTATCATCCTACCACTTCTTTCCCCCTGCCCCTTTATTATCCTCCCCCACAATCAGCTTGGTTTGTGTACTATACATCCAGCTGTCCTCTCCCACACCTAGCAAAAGACCTCACAACCCCAACACCCCATTTCAGTCCTCTGACGCTCCCCTATACCATTCTTTGGCCTCTCAAGTGTCACCCCCAAACACTTACCCACCCAACCTTGGCCCTGTTGTCTGCAGAAAAGAATACAGCTCTTTATAATACTCACTCTGCACCACCACTGGCTGTCATGTGTGCACACGCTCACATCCATCCTCATCACTTCCCTTTCGCACCTCGGCACCCACACCTTTCCCTGTACTGTATATTTCAATATTGGCTTCATGTGCACGCACACACAACCACACATACGCACACACAGTCACACACTGACATGTTCTCTCCACCTCTTCCTGTTTGGCTACCCACCACACTTCTTACCGGGCCACTAGTTACACTGCGTCTCCAGTGATGCAGACATGTGCTGATGTATCCCTCCAATGCTCCATTCTTATCTCCCGGAGGATTTTCTACCTTCATGCCTCCTTCCTCCATTTTCCCGCTGACCACTTCCTCCTCCTCCTCCCATCACATCCCCCATTCTTCAGTATATCCTCACAAACAGACAATAAAATCTACTCCCCCCCTTGGCTCCCTCCTGACCTCTTTAATCTCATCCATCCTGTCTGTACCCATGGCTCTCTTTTTCTATCCCTATCGCACCCTAAACAAATCAGCCTATACACCAGCAGTTTAATAACACTTTTTTCTGTAATGCTTTTTAAAGAAAAATAAATTGTAGTACTGTGTATGGCACGTTAACCTACCTATCAACTGTGAGTCAGCCTCAAATCCGCTATCCAACCATTGCAAATCCCTGAGGCTGATATTGCCTGTCCCTTATTTACCCCCCCTCCATCCTCCGTCCTCATTCCTGCAAAATTATATCCAATCATTCTCACTTTTCTGTGCTGAGGCCTATGTAATGATAAGCTGAGTTAGTTGTTTTTAGCTAATTATCCTCCTTTATTTATTTTCACGGGTAGTGAATCATTTCCTGGAAACATGACGATCACATTAATGAAACACAAGCAGCTCCTGTTTCCAATTAATTGTCCTGTGTCTGCGTGGTTCGGGCAGGAGGAAGAGGACACATTAGGGGGAAATATATATGAAAACATAATATATGAACAGGACATACATGAATACGGACATACATGTTTTTTGGATGCTGTCTACAGTATGAATACGCACAAACATGTTCAAAGTTCAAATCCACAACAGCCATAGATCCTTCTGAAGAGCCCTCCAGCAAAACACTGATCTTCATGCTCCTTAAATTAGTTGGTGTGAGACAGAGTTGGAGAAACTTTTAAAGGTCTGTTTTGCAATAACAGTCTATTTATTTCTTCCATCTTTTTGTATCACCCTAGATCACATTAACACTCTCCCTGGCTGTTTGTCTTTGCTTTGTGCCATCTTGTCCCCTCCACTTGCCCATCGCCTCATTCTCTTTGTCTCTCATTGTCTCTTTCTCCTTCTTCCTCCCCCTCTACGTTTTCACCACTCACACAGGCTTCCTTTACCTCTGCAAGTGTTGCATTATTAATTGACCTGCATTGGCCATACAGTAAGAAAAACATTCACAGTCTGAGACACACACACAGCCAAAAAAACATGCACACAGATACTCACAATTGCATTAGAACTTGCATACATATGCATGGCCATGTCCACATGTCTGTTGTGCATGTGTTTTTCTTTTACATGTTATTGTTGTTGTTGTTGTTTTGTATAGAACATGCATATATTCTATCTGATCCTGTTATACATGTTAAGGTAAGCCTGGGGCAACACTCCCCTCTGAGGCTTCACTATTACCCCAGTCATGATCACAGCTCGACTCCCTGGCGTGCATCATGTGCCTTTGCCTCCGTCTGCATCTCTTTGTTTGATGTCTACCATGAGACTGTGTGTTTCAAAATGTGTTTGTTTTTGTGTGCTTTTGTTGTTATCTTTGTGCTACTCTGGCTTGTTGTGCATGTGCAGTGTAAGCCTGTGTGACTGATACACATGACCTGTACAGTAAATGTCTTTAGTGAAATACAGCCCTAGATAATATGCTGTCATAAAATGTTTCATAAAAGCAACATGATGTGATCAAATCATCTGCTAATTTGTTCCAGGCAAAGAGACTGGTAACTAGGAGCTTATCTCTGCTAATAGCGGCTGTCGTCAGTGCCAGTTGCTGCACACTAATTACTTTTGTTGCTTTGGTTTAATTTTATTATTTGGTAAAAGGAATATTTTTTATAGTATTTAAGTATTTTGTAATCAGGTTTACACAGTTGCTTGTGCATTTATCCCCACACAGAGTTCTGTTATTTTACCAATTCTGAATATAAATGAATTATGGATTTAAACATGATATAATCAATGAGTCATTATTTATGTGCAAATTACTTACATTTTATTTACCTGACTGCTTTGCGATTGGTTATGGAGATTTGCGATTTTCATGCCCTGTTAGCCAAACATGAGTGTTTGAATATGTGACAGATACACAGAGTTAAAGCGTTTTATCCTCATTGGTCACGGCCGTAATCTTAAGTCTTGTGATTGGATACGGAGATATTGCTGAAGTGCTTTAATTGCTTGAAGGGTTTAACGCATGTGTATTTTGGCCACAACGGAGTTTCTTTCTTGTGTGTGTGTGTGTGTGTGTGTGTGTGTGTGTGTGTGTGTGTTCAGCGCTACAGTCCGTTCTTTTTTTATCCAGTTTGTTATCACATACAAACACCTCCCCACTGGCCTGCCCACACAAACAAAAAAACACACACAAACATGAGCACACACACACACACACACACACACACACACTAGCATAGCGGTAAAGAAGAAAAAAAACACAACAAAGGAAGATAGGTGATTTATATACTGATTTATATACTCAGATGAAGAGGTACATCACACACACACTCTCACACAACATGTGTCTCACACACACACACACACACACACACACACAGTCATACGCACGTACGCACACCACCTCATTGGCACAAAATATAGGTACATACAGAAATCCAACAGCAATTGGTGTTATAAATATAGAACATTTCAGCTAAAGTGCTCACATGCAAACAGGATACAGATGAGGACATGCAGTGAATAACAACCAATCTGATTGACAGATTGGTTTACCAGTACGATCTAATGTCCTCACTTTCACCTCAGTCCCCTCTCTACTCTTTCCTTCACCCCTCTGAGAGTGATAGAGCACTCCCTCAAATATAAATCAGTAGAATCGCACCACGTCAGAAGTCTAACTCTCCCCTGTAGTCTCATCCATCACCAACATACCCTGCCTATACTACTCTGTCTCCATCTGTCTGTCTCCTTGGTTTCTGCCTCTTCCTTCTTTGGCCACGTCATATCTAAGTGTTTTCTTGACTTACGTCACTAATAAGTGCCAAGTACTAGGGAAGCACAGGGAAATCTAAAAACCAAATGAATCTTCCCAAAGACTGTTTAGAAAGTAAACCTTGTAGCCCTGTCTGACTGCTGACTTCTGTCACGTTGTAGTGTTGCTGCCAAGATTGTAGAATTGGTAAGTACACCCTAAAATTCTACTAAAACTCTGCCTCCCAGCATATTTAAAAAAATGAGACTGACCACCGCTCACTGTAGCATGGACAGCAATGTAGAGCTGGTAGTCAGAGCTAACCAGCCACTCTCAGATTCTCAGTGTCTCCACTGGAAAGACAGGGAAACTCATGGAGCTTTGACTGTCACTGGACCCACATTTACTCTATGGCCCTTTGAGAGAGTTACTGCACGGGTATCTTTGTTTTAGCTGGGCATTAGAGCCTCTCCCGTCCGTGTGTCTGTAGCGAAAGTGTCAGTGCATCACTGTGGCCCCGCTATTTATTGCTGTTAACGTCACAGTTCATCAGCCCTAAATTTCTTGTTAAGCTCTGAATATAGCACAGATATCTGTGGGTTCATGGGTTGTGTTTACTTTCACTGAAGAGGAATACATCTCATTCATGGACAATGTTGTTTTTCCGCTGGCGCTAGTCAGTTTTTTTTTATGCTATTGCAATTAGGAACTATGTGTAAGAGGCACAAACTGTATTCGTCTGCCTTTTATACTTGGCACAGCAGCTGCAACCATAGTCTGGGGGGGTGGGGGGTCAATGTACGTAATACAGATATTTGCCTATTTTGTAACATTTAGGGAGGGGCGAGAGAATTGGTAACCGAACTTACACAGCAGACACCTAGGCTACAAGCTAATTTTTTAAATGATGTGTTTTGTTGGAAAAAAACATCTGTATTAACATCATATGCCAACAAGAATGTGATTGTGTGTACAGTGCAAAAAGGATGTTTGGAGTTCCTCTTTAATGTGGTGTTGTACAGTACTGTACATTACAGACACAATAGAGAAGATGCACATTGAAAGCCGCAGACAAAACATGGTCAAAGTTGAAACTGATTGAACATTGAGCTCAGATGTGTGGCAAACAATTTGGAGAGTGTGCAACGTTCAAGTTTGCGCTGCTGTCAGGTGCAGCATTTTCACTCTGTCCATAAGAAAACAATAGCTCCTGCCAGTGCAAAGTGATTATGCCACTGATAATGTGTAGAGATAATAAAGCTAATCTAACAAAAATGATTAACTTAAGACTTTGAGAACCTGATACTTTTCAACTGTTCCTCAAGATCTATGACGGCTAGGCTGTGTATTATCTTTATTATGACTATTAGAAAAAAATTATAATACAAAAATCTGGATGAAACAGGTAAACAAAACTTTCCAGGTTCATGCAGACATAAGATCTGTCTAAAATTTGGTTTAATACAATTTGCCCTTTTAAAAAGAATATAGGTATTTTTCTGTGAAAAACAATAATAACTAAAAATGATAGTCAAAACAAATATGGCTTGCGTAGCTCAGAGCACAAGGATTGTACCAGGTATTCCCAATCTTTGGTTAGGGTTTGTCTACACTGGATCAACAGAAGTACATTTCCAGATTAAAGTCTGATATCTGGCGCATAGCTCACACGCAGGATGTCTGCTCTCTGTATGTTGCCGTTCTCAAAATCCCTCAGTTACGGGAAACAACAACAACCTTCGAGTTGATAAGGTGCAAACTGAAAATGGCAAGTTTTTAAGAGAGTAAAGATCTGACTCACAGCTATGTATAACATAACATTTAGTCCTGAATTAAGGCAATGACACTAGATTTGAAGGACTACTCACATACTAGTCTGGATCAACGAAAGTACATTTCTGCCACACGGGGGCAGTGAAGGTCAGGGGCCTCGACGGACCAGACCCGGGCAGCAGACGCTGGCTCTGGGGACGTGGAACGTCACCTCTCTGTGGGAGAAGGAGCTGGAACTGGTGCGGGAGGTGGAGCGCTACCGGTTAGATCTGGTGGGGCTTACCTCTACGCACAGTCTCGGTTCTGGAACCATACTCCTGGATAGGGGTTGGACTCTTTTCTTCTCCGGAGTTGCCCAGGGTGTGAGGCGCCGGGCGGGTGTGGGGATACTCACAAGCCCCCGGCTGAGTGCCGCTACGTTGGAGTTTACCCCGGTGGACGAGAGGGTCGCCTCCCTACGCCTGCGGGTGGTGGGGGGGAAAACAAAAATGTTGTTTGTGCATATGCACCAAACAGGAGTTCGGAGTATTCGGCCTTCTTGGAGACCTTGAGTGGAGTCCTGCATGGGGCTCCAGTGGGGGACTGCATTGTTCTGCTGGGGGACTTCAACGCGCACGTGGGCAATGATGGAGACACATGAAGAGGCGTGTTTGGGAGGAACGGCCTCCCTGATCTAAACCAGAGTGGTTGTTTGTTGTTGGACTTCTGTGCTAGTCATGGATTGTCTATATCAGACACCATGTTCGAACATAGGGATGCTCATAAGTGTACTTGGTACCAGAGCACCCTAGGCCAACGGTCAATGATCGATTTTATAATCGTTTCAGGCTGAGGCCGTATGTTTTGGACACTCGGGTGAAGAGAGGGGCGGAGCTGTCAACCGATCACCATCTGGTGGTGAGTTGGGTCAGGGGGTGGGGGAAGACTCTGGACAGACCTGGTAAGCCCAAACGGGTAGTGCGGGTAAATTGGGAACGTCTGGAGGAGGCCCCTGTCTGACAGACTTTCAACTCACACCTCCGGCGGAGCTTTTCGTGCATCCCTGTGGAGGCTGGGGGCATTGAACCCGAGTGGACAATGTTCAAAGTTTCCATTGCTGAAGCTGTGGCGAGGAGCTATTGTCTTAGGGTCTTAGGTGCCTCAAGGGGCGGTAACCCACGAACACCATGGTGGACACCGGTGGTCAGGGAAGCCGTCTTTCCGGGATATGTTATCCCAGAGGACTCCGGAGGCAGTTGCAGGGTACTGAAGGGCCCGAAGGGCTGCAGCCTTTGTCGTGAAAGAGGCAAAGCAGCGGGTGTGGGAGAAGGACTTTCGGTCGGCACCAAAGTGCTTCTGGAAAGCTGTTCGCCACCTCAGGAGGGGGAAGCGGGGAACCATCCAAGCTGTGTACAGTAAGGATGTAACTCTGTTCACCTCAACTGAGGAGGTAATAGGGCAGTGGAAGGAGCACTTTGAGGAACTCCTGAATCCGACTAATACGCCCTCTATGTTAGAGGAAGAGCTGGAGGATGATGGGGGATTGTCGTCAATTTCCCAGGCGGAAGTCACTGATGTAGTCAAACAACTCCACAGTGCAAAGCCCCGGGGATTGATGAGATCCGTCCTGAAATGCTCAAGGCTCTAGGTGTGGAGGGGCTGTCCTGGTTGACACGTCTCTTAAACATTGCGTGGAAGTCTGGGACAGTGCCAAAGGAGTGGCAGACTGGGGTGGTGGTTCCCCTTTTTAAAATGGGGGACCAGAGGGTGTGTGCCAATTACAGGGGTATCACACTTCTCAGCCTCCCTGGTAAAGTCTACTCCAAGATGCTGGAAAGGAGGGTTCGGCCGAGAGTCAAACCTCGGGTTGAAGAGGAACAATGCGGATTCCGTCCTGGTTGTTGAACAACGGACCAGCTCTTCACTCTCGCAAGGATCCTGGAGGGAGCCTGGGAGTATGCCCAACCAGTCTACATGTGTTTTGTGTATCTGGAGAAGGCGTATGACCGGGTCCCCCGGGAGATACTGTGGGTGGTGCTGCGGGAGGTGCTGCGGGAGTATGGGGGAGGGTGTCTCTTCTCAGGGCCATCCAATCTCTGTACGACCAAAATGAGAGCTGTGTCCGGGTTCTCGGCAGTAAGTCGGACTCGTTTCAGGTGAGGGTTGGCCTCCGCCAGGGCTGCGCTTTGTCACCAATCTTGTTTGTAATATTTATGGACAGGATATCAAGGCGTAGTTGGGGTGGGGAGGGGTTGCAGTTCGGTGGGCTGGGGATCTCATCGCTGCTCTTTGCAGATGACGTGGTCCCGATGGCATCATCGGCCTATGACCTTCAGCACTCACTGGATCGGTTCGCAGCCAAGTGTGAAGCGGCTGGGATGAGGATCAGCACCTCTAAATCTGAGGCCATGGTTCTCAGAAGGAAAATGATGGAATGCCTTCTCCAGGTATGGAATGAGTCCTTACCCCAAGTGAAGGAGTTCAAGTACCTTGGGGTTTTGTTCGCGAGTGAGGGGACAATGGAGCGGGAGATTGGTCGTTGAATCGGCGCAGCAGGTGCGGTATGATCAATCAATCGAATCGCTAGCACGTTGTAAAGAGAGCTGAGCCAGAAGGCAAAGCTCTCGATCTACCGTTTTTTTGCGTTCCTACCCTGAATGACCGAAAGAACGAGATCCAGGGTACGCAGCGCGAAATGGGTTTCCTCAGGAGGGTGGCTGGCATCTCCCTTAGAGATAGGGTGAGAAGCTCATGTCCGTTACGCGTATCGGCGTAGAGCCGCCGCTGCTCCTTCGCGTCGAAAGGAGCCAGTTGAGGTGGTTGGGGCATCTGGTAAGGATGCCCCCTGGGCGCCTCCCTAGGGAGGTGTTCCAGGCACGTCCAGTTGGGAGGAGGCCTCGGGGAAGACCCAGGACTAGGTGGAGGGATTATATCTTCAACCTGGCCTGGGAACGCCTTGGGATCCCCCAGTCAGAGCTGGTTAATGTGGCTTGGGAAAGGGAAGTTTGGAATCCCCTGCTGGAGCTGCTCCCCCCACGACCCGACACCGGATAAGCGGAAGAAGATGGATGGATGGATCCAGCGCAATATCCCTCCGCTCTCTGTGTTGCCGTTCTCAAAATCCCTTCGCTACGGAAAACAACAAGAAACTTCGAGCTAGCAAGCCACAGTAAGAAAATGGCATGCTCTGAATAAAATTGGGGGAATGATTG
The DNA here is from genome assembly GCF_010015445.1 of Perca fluviatilis. NCBI lineage: Eukaryota > Metazoa > Chordata > Actinopteri > Perciformes > Percidae > Perca > Perca fluviatilis. Next base: position 25,634,931 of record NC_053112.1, on the reverse strand, counting down.
TGAATATTAACAAAGAATATGTTTACGGAATTTAGTATGTAACTGGAAAGTTTTGAGACCGATTGGCAAGAATTGGAGTGGACAAAGTACACATGGCGATACTCTGGTAAGAGCCAATTACATTTAACCATGTAACCAGTTAATTTAAATAGCTCGCCTTACTGTATTGTGTTCCGCCAAAACAAGTTCCTTCCCGAGACTATTTTGCAGAGCCACCATCCTTGCATCTGGAGCTTAGCTCCACCCAAGACAATTGTGATTGGTTTAAAGAAATGCAAACAAGCCAGAGCATTTTTTTTCTCCTATCCTAAAATGTATTTGTGGTGGAGCCAGACCTTATTCCACGACGCTGTGGAGATAGGTTTGGCAATGCGAGACTAGGGTTTGTCCAACTGGCTCTTGCCAATATTTTCAAAATGGTTTGGTTATTATTGAAATGATTATTTTTGGTGGTTGTACTCTGTAGCCTCAGAAGGCTCTTTCTGATTGGTATGATGACACATTAGATTATGTCAGCACAGCTCTGCTTGAATGTTCCTAGAACTCCTCTGAGCATGGAATGGTTGCATGATTACAAACCAAGAAAGTGATTTCACTGTGGCCCTGATCTTAAAGGTGCAATATGTAATACTGACAGCTAGTGTTTAAAACAGTTACTATGGTACAAATTCAAAATACTGGAGAGAGTCGTCTCCCCCGCCCCCTCCTCCCCAGACTCGAAGTTCACAGAGGTTGCCAGGCTGAGACTGCAGCATCCACAACAATGTTATTATACGCTTGTCTCACATAGCCAGACATTATTTCACAGCACAGCGGAGTAGCTAACGTTAGATGCTGGCTATATTGACAGTCATAAAAGCCCGTACTCACGCTGAGCTCCGTAACCAACTGACAGACAAACTTTTTCGGCGTAGAATTATGGTAGGAACCGCTAAAAACACAACAACCTCGCCGTCACTCTCAGTCCTCTCCTTAAAATAACTCACCGTTGTCGGCTACGGTCGCTAAACAAGCTACATGTTGTAAACAACCGTGGGTCGCTTGCCTGGTCCTCCAGCAACGTTAGCAGTCAGCAGGGTTAGCATGGCGGCATTAACCAGGACAAGTCGGAATCACTATACTGGCTGTGTCTCAAATGTCTTTGCGAGTAACCAACTCGGGTACTCGCGTAGCTATATAATTCAATGTGAGTACACAAATGTTGAAATGACATAAAATGCCCATCCCTTGTAGCTGTGATAAATTACCCTGAAGCTAATGCTTACCTGTTCAGGAGGAAATAAGCCAACTCTGCTTCCTTTTGGGCTCTAAGCTGTCTCCATCTTTCAACTACATCTCCAATATTTACCCGGGGTTTGTTACGTCTCTGGTCACGCAACTGTTAGAAACATGCAGTTTTTTTTGGTGGGGTAGAATCTATTTCCGTTGATCCTTTTCGTTTGTTTGCTGTATTAACGTTACAGCTTTAGCACGCTTGGTTTATGTTTAAATGGTGAGAATGTCTGGTGTTGTTCCTTGTTTCTCTTATATTATAATACGCCCATACCTCACCCTACACACAACACAAATGTTTCCTGTGTTATTCTCTATCGTTATCCATTTTTGTCTTCTACCTTTTTTAATGCTGTTTACCCTCCATTCCCTCTCTTTCTTACCTTTTCCTCCTCTTTTGTGACAGGCTGCCAGTGATTCAGGTACTGTGGATACCACACCCCCACACACACACACACACACACACACACACACACACACACACACACACACGCGTTGCTACAGACAAGGACACAAACCAGCAGGAGAGAGGTGATCGCTCCAGGCAGTAGTTTGTTAGCTACACATTACCTTGCCTACACCATAGGAGCCATTTTACAGTGGCAATATTTACACCCACCTCATGATATAACTCTAAAAAGTTTTACATAAACTCTAAAAAAGTTCAAAAGTTGTACAGGTATACTTAGTAGAAAATCTAACAAGGCATTACTATAAGGTATCAGTGCACTGGACTCTCAGGCCAGTGAATAATGTTAAAGATCACAGGTATGACATGAAACCAAGTTTATTCTTTAATAATTTATGCTACACAGTAGGCAAGAGAAACATTGGTTGTGTGTAAAATAAGACGACAGGGAACAATGATAAATCACTAGTAAACATATAGGGTGGGACATCTACAGTAGTTATAGCATCACCACCTACACGTTTTGCCAAGTAAAATATGAACGTACATATTGTGCCCATATTCTCTGATGACAATAGCTTCATTGTTTTTGCATAATTGAGTTACTTTACACAGCAATGAGTTTAAAAACGTATTTGAAAAAGGTTTTTAGTGTAGAGACAGATTGCATTGTAATCATTAAATGGGAATTAAAGTGTCTCTCCAGCCTGTTGGAACTGCTGATAGGCTCAAATGTCAAGTGTCCACCAAACAAGCAAACTCAGTGCCATTCTTGTGTCAAGGAAACAATGATGCAGTTTGTTTCTGGTGCAGGACACAGTGTCACAATGACCTCAGGGTACCTCAAAGGAATAAAGCCAGTGGATTGTGGATAAGGTGAGGTGAATATTGTAAACAGCAGGAATAAATATTAAGCTCTCTTTTAATAATGCTATAATGAGATATTAAGAGTTGATAGTAATTTCAGGGCTTATCATGTAATGAACAATTGATGAGTTATCTAATAATCATTGCTCATTAAGTCCAGTGAATTTGCTCTCCTCAGCAACGAAGTGTGTTTCTCTGGCTGAGCCAACTGACTGCCGATGCAAATAAATGACACAAAAATAATACAATATGACTTATGGTCTAAAATACAGTATGATGGACCTAGTGTTTAAAATTGTGATAATTTAAAGAGTAATTTTTGAATGTAATGTTTTTAAACTGTTCCTGGAAGCGTGACAACAACCCACAAACAGAATAGTGTGAGTATACTGCATGTCCAACATAAATTCTCAAATCCTGACCTCTGGGCAGACACTCATTTTATTTGACCAATTTGCAACTGTGCACACGCTTGATTTAAAATGTGCACTTAAATCATGTGAAACCAACCAAACTTAATGAATAAAAAAGTTCATTGCATTATGTAGCAAATAGCGTTCCATCAAACAAAGTCATATAGCATCCCAATACAGTTGGGGTTATCAATTTAATAGTATACCTGAACGATCCAAAAAAAGTCTATTAAAACAATCCTGCAGTGAATTCTATCTTTGTAAAACATTATTTTTTTAACACCATCAGATGGATGTTTATTTAACTGTATTGTCAGTTTTTAAGACATCATTTATGGTGATGATGTATTGGTTTCTCATTACTTTGAGAGGTGTTTATAATGTTTTGTGCCATTTACATACATCCGAAGGACAGACTATGACAGTCATATTGTATTGCATTAGATTGTAAAGGTGGAACTAATGAGCTGGCACCTCACTGCAGTGTCAGAGCTATGAAGAAAGCAACTGTCATCCTTGTTTTTAGGAAGCCCTTTATTCAAAGTGGAGTTGGTATTTTACTCCAAATAATGAACTTCAAAGATCTGATCATTGTATCTTCAATCTTTTATGATTTACTTTGTTCTATGATCTATTTGGTGATTCTTTTGTTATGATTTGATGAGCGACGCACCTTTTTCAGCTTAAATTCTATTCTATTCTATTCTATCGTCTGGAACATTTTACATTACTGCAACACAAGAAGGCCTCTAAGTGATCATCAATTAGAATGGAATCAATGTGTTTGTACCGATCGTGACCCACAACTGATTCAATGAGATCTTCAATTAGGCCTTTTATCATGTGGGCCTGACACAGACACAGGCACACAGACACACAGACAGACACAGAACACACACACACACACACACACACACACACACACACACACACACACACACACACACACACACAGTCATATAGACAGGTCTTAACATAAAACAAACAAGCTGTACATGCACACACAGGCACCAACACACTCACACTTTTGCCCATTTAGTCATTAATTCCATGTCATTCAAGTGCTCCTAACTAGCATCTGTGGCAAAGGCCCCTATTAGACAGTATCTGTTATTGGATAGCTAAATCTATCAATGGAATTTCATGAATGTACACTCACGTGCATGCACGTGCTACCAATTAAAGGTGCAGTAGGTAAGACTTATAAAACTAACTTTATGTCATATTTGCTGAAACTGCCCCTATGTTCGAGTAGAACTACACGATGCGGGTAATTAAAAAAAAAATCTGGCTCCTCTGGCACCACCTACAGCCTGTAGTGCGATTTGCAAAAATCCACAGCCCCATTCAAATGCACCAATCAGGGCCAGGGGGGGAGGGGGGATGGGATGGGTGTCTAACTGCGTGTCAATCACTGCTCATGTACACACATTCATTCTCCTTTGTGGGGGGAGGGGCTTAGGAGACCGTTTTGGGCTTTAGCGCTAGGGGGGAGGGACTAAGAAGTTGTCCTGGAGCTTCACAATCCTACCTACGGCACCTTTAACCATTATATTGATTTTAGGTTTTTCCCAGACATGTGTCACTGGGAATCAGACTCTTGTAAGCATTTTGGCTGACAGGATTGCACTGCAAAGCAGGTGGTGCTAGGACTGAGTTATAATGCTGTTAGAATTTATTGCTGACTTACATATCCAATCCTCAAATCAATGCACGTCAGTGTGAAGTTGCGGTGCCAAGTCACTTCGGCAAATGTATGTCTCTGATGTGATTAATTAGTACACTTACATCACTGATTCATGACAGCATCTTTGGATATTCAGTGTGGTTCAAGCCTCTTGAGTATTGGACTAAGAAAAATTAGCGAGGCGAATATGTACCTCCGTCATCAATTAACTAATTGGCATATTGATTTGTTCAGCCATATTCCACTGAGACTGAAACCAATACATTGCCTACAATGCCTTGCATCATTTGGTTTTCCCAAGTTAGTTAGAATGAATGCTTGTAGAAATGACAGAAATGAAGAAAAAGGGTGCAAGTTTATACAGTCTATGGGGGCCAGCAAATTAAAAGAACAAAGAATCACAATGAAAAGAAAAAAAACTAGATGAGGAATTAATAATACCAATAAAGATAATCTTAAATGTGTGTTTTATTCATCTTCTTTTTTAGTTTTGCCATGTTTTCTTGCCAAGGACGTACGTCAATACACTGATGAGACTGTTGGAGCACTGAAGCTTAATGAACTTAATCATTCAACATTTTGAGTAAATGCACAATCAGATCATAGTCACTTCATTTCACTTCAGTGTTCTCCCTTAAACACGCATACCTCTTACACCTAATTGTGTGTAACAGATTATGTACACATTGCTACACATGCATCTTAAACACTCTGGTTACACCTTATGCTAGACATGAGCAAACATATTTGAACACAGATGGTATTGCTTCCCCATCCCCCAATAACCTCGCACAACCATTCACTTCCATCACACTTGACTGAATCAAAGAGACATGGTTTAGTGACGGTGACTTTGAAAAGAGATACTGAAAGAAAAACTTTGAGTTTTAAACTGGGTGCAATATATCAATTCACATGACACCTTATTTGATTAAATCATGCCTGCAATATTGTTACAGTGTTTATTGTCAATGTCTAACCCTAACCCTAAATTCATATTGACATTGAAATATGGATGAATACAATACAAGCATCGCAGATGTTTCAACGTGGACATTTTAAATTTATTAATAATGAATACAATTTGGTAATAAAAGTTAGATTAAGAAGTTTTCACTATATAAATACAAGATTTGTCTGCATTGGAAAAATCATGCAAAGTTATCCTTATACATATAAATGTATATGTGCATTTAACATATGGTAAATATATAAATAGAGTAAGTACAACTAATTCATAAGACAAATGCTAAATGACTGCTTGTCTAACACTTTAATGTACTGAATGTTTAAATGACTTGTACGGACAGAGTCAAGCTGTGCGGAGAATGATGCGAGCCGAGTTGGTTCCTTGACAATCTGACGTCTGTACAGCTGTGTGTCCTGTCTTTCTGGGTCATTTCTGTTTTGCTCACGATCCCAGTGGACAGAGACGAGGCCCCGCACGATAGACAGTGGCTAAGCCCATAACTTCTTCTGCTTCATCACACACATACACACACACACACACACACACACACACACACACACACGTAGAGACCAGCTGACACATAAGGATGTTACTCAGAAGTTTCTGGGACAATGTCAACCTCAGTAGAGTTATGAATATGGTGCCTGTGCGGCTCCCATTCCCACAATTCTGTTTCCTCTATCCTCTCAGCGTCACCTGCTCTCCTCAGGTCCTCAGGTTCTCTCACCTCTTTCTGTGCCCTGTCTTTTTTATATATATATATATTTATTTCTTTAATAGACTAACATTTCAAAGAGAAAATACTCAGCTAGCATATGCATTTTGAGATACCAAATGAAATAGATTACACTCCACTCAGAGGCACGTTTTTCAGCATTTTAGAGCTATTTAAGGAGTGCTTAGATTTTCTTTGGAATGTGGCTTCAAAATAAATGTAGGCTGGTTTTGTGATGCTCCTCTTTCTGGTGGCATTGTGCCCCCTCCTGCCTCTTCCTCCTGCTCCTCTTCCTCCTCCCCTGTTCCTCCTGGGCTTTCTTGGCCTGGAGGAGCAGAAGGTGACAGATGTACTCTACCTGCTGCGCTCCCCTCTGACCTCCTCTCCTTCTGCACTCTGCCCTCCCCATATCCGAGTCTTTACTCCACCCCCCCACCCTTCATCGCTTCATTTCTTGCAAACCAACTCTAAACCTCTCGCTGCTCCACCTCCTGCCACTTTCTTCCTGTCTACCTCTCTGCCAAGCCAGCTATCTCTTCTTGCTCCTCCCTCCTACTCCTCATGTATCCTTCTGCTGTCCTCAATCTCCCTTTTCTACTGTCTTCCTCCAACACGTAATATGAGACATATTGACTCTGTACTTTGGTGCAGTACACGTCTTACCACACAAACACTCACACATGCAGGGAAACCAATAGGTTGACAGATGTGCTCCTTGTACTCGCCACCTACCTACTTTGCCTTGCCGATTCTATTTCCTATACCTTAGCTCTAATACCTGATTAAATGCATGAAGACACACAGGTACTTTGACATCACACACACACACACACACACACAGATGCAAACATCCAAACACACTACCACCTCACTCTGTAGGGGTACAAGATGACAGATGTACTTCCCTTGTGCCATATCTCTCTCTCTCTCTCTCTCTCTCTCTTCTCTCTCTCTCTCTCTCTCTCTCTCAGCTCCCCCCCTTAACACACACACACACACACACACATCCCCCTGTTAAGGGGCTCAGCCGGTACAGTGGCATCTGTATGCCCAACCTGACTCATGGATATTTCATGTTGTGGAGCGGCACCGGACCACACCGCACAGTTGTAGGTAGGCAGACCAAAGCTGCACAGTTGGAGTCACACCCATGCTGTGCTGATCTACAGTGTGCTGTATATACAATGGGATTGCCTGTGCGGTAGCTACAAGAACTGAGTCATCTGCCCTGCATTATACCACTGCACTATACACACCACTACGCGATGACTATAGCTTTAGGGTGAAATGTTGGTGTGAAGAGGAAGGAGTTGGGCTTAGAAATGGTTATGCAGCAGTAAGACAGAAATAAAAGCCGAGGGTGGTGGCCTGATGAGCACTCCACCTACTAAGGTTCTTAATGTTGCACATGTACACATTTTAGTACTAAAAACATAGCTGGAGATTACAGTTTGTTCCAACTGCTTACACACAAAATCTTTTCATGTCACACGATTTTTGAAACCTCTCACTCAACGTGCAAAACTACACAGCAAATCTCCAAAATCATAAACTATTTCTCAGCCTTTCGCTCAGCTTTCGATTGCATAAAACACTTTTTTCAAAACATTAAACACAATTCTCTACCTAAGACACAAAAATCTAACAAGAAGTGACTTGCTATCCATTTCTAAACACAACCAATCAAAATGCTACACTTATTTACCAGGGCACACACACACTCCTCACATTTGCAAACACATTATGTCATAACTGAGCACTAACCAATCATTGCTTTAGTATAGGCCTATACATAGGTCAAAGGTCAGATTACCTGTTTTGAACAATGGATGCCAACAATAGACAAAGGAAGGGGAGTAGGAGGGAGAGACAGGGGACAACAACGAGGAGGAGGAGGAGGGAAAAAGAGTAAGAAGGAGAGCCATCTCTGATGAGATCAAGGCCACACTTATTCATCATGTGATCAACCACGGATTGACCAATGAGAGAAGCCCATCTTGAGTAGCTTTACAGTGGTGTCCATACTGCATGCAACTATCTAATGACTATTTCAGCATTACAAATCAACCAGGCTTTGTTTTGCACAGAGTGCATACAATTCTGCCCCCCCCCCCGCCCCAACACCACCCCCACCCCGCCCTGACCACTCTCAACACACAAACACACACACGCACACACACACACACACACACACACCACACACATACACATATTCTTTATTCTAAAAATGATACCTTTGGTTTACATATGTTTATACTTTTGTTTTCTTGTTTACGGTAAGAGAGAAAACAGTTACGAATTTATTGAACTAATTTATGATGTTTTGTAGAGAAACCAATCTTTAGCACAGCATTTATTCATTCCCAATATGTGCATACAAACATGAAGGTTTTTTATGTTTGTGAGAGGCACTAACAAGATGATAGACGGGGGAAATGGGTGTGGGAAAGAGGGAGAGTCAGGAGACATGATTTGCATAGACAGGTCAATTGATTTCAAAAAGCAAAAAACAGACCAAGAAATAGATATTAAAACACATTCATCTCACACACATCACCTTTCCCTCTTAATCTCCCTTCCCTTGTTCCCCCCCATCCATGGACAAGACCCCAGGAAAGAGAGAGGGAAAGAGATTGACACATCTTCTGTCTACCTCTTCACATTAAATGGGAGCAGACATGGCCAGTCAAATCCAGATAGCCCCAGGGAGAGAGATTGGTGCAGTGTTCGGGAGACTTTTATTAAATATAGCCACACTGCCATATACTGTAGCTATCTGACTGCACTTAAAATAGACCCTCCACTCGCTACTGCAGTGCTCTCACTGGAAATAGGGTATTATGAAGGCGTATAGACCACAAAGCACTAGCGATATTTAAACACTAGTGTTCCATCATAAGATTAGATATGCTGTATGTAGGCAATTTGGAGCGATATAGAAAATATGATGGTGATTTGATGAAGTCAAATGACGCATTTGAAGTAGAGATTCAGGCCAGGAAAGGTGGTTAATTGCTGTACTGTGAGGAAGTTCATCATGAATTGTATTCCTCTTTCATAAAGACAATGCCAGTAGTCCTTCAAACCTGGTGTCATTGCCTTAATTCAGGACTAAAAGGTTATGCATAGCTGTTAGTCAGATCAATACTGGTCAAAGGTATCAATAATCTCATTCAGTATTGATCAGATGGTGATGCCTGAATATGTAAGCTTCCCTCAGTGGTTTTGTGTGTATGATAACTGAAGCTCCAAAGCCCAGAAAATTGTAAGCAAAAGAAAAAAAAGCCAAAGTATCTAAAGTGCTATTCTGTTCTATTTTAATTTTAAAGGCAGTGCACGATGGGCCATCATGGCTTCTTGAGGGAGATAAAACATACATAATATAAAAAATAGCACTTGCAATGCAATTTTATTGTATTCCCAGAAAGCTGGATGCTATACCTTTTCTTGTTATTCCAGATCTTGCCAAACAATATAGAGAAGAGCAAAGTTCATTAGTATCCATATACGGAGACAGCTCACACAGGGAACATATGACAACTACTCTAGAGAAAATAAACTAAGAGCATGAAAACACAAAAGCACTCACACTTATTTGGAAGAAGCACTACTTCAACCAGAAATAAGCTAATATTTATACTGAAAGTGGAAAGTTGATATATACAAAAGAATATCCTCTCTATATTCCATGCATAAATATGCCACATAAATTTGCCCTGTATGGACTGCATTGACAAGAACACCACTACATTGTGTGTGTGTGGGCTGGGAAATAAGTGTCTCATTTCCAAGCTAGCTGAAAATGACACTCAGTTCATACACTGAAGGCAGTGATATAGCTCTTCATTACATATATATATAGTACAGTACATGATGCACAGCAAATCCATTTAGAGAGGCACTTGATACAGATGGCTATAGTCAAGTGTGTGTATGGGTGGACTATATATCAGCTGATAGAGCTCCTTTCTTCATTCTAAAGAAAAGCTGACAATAGCAAGCTTGATAGAAGTCACAGCTTCACTCGAGGGATGGATGACAATAACATCACTGTGTGTGTAGGTGGGAGATGTGTGTGTGTGTGTGTGGGGCAGGGGGGGTAACACAGTCATAGTTTGTCATTTGTCATAGTTGTGGCACTGTCATACTGGCAGCAAAAATCTCACACACGCATCACCTATGACCTTTGTTAAATTAGGAGTATGTATGTTACATCAATCATGCACAAAAATAAACACGCAAGCACATCCAAATGATGAACAATTACGTCTAGTTTTCTACTGTTGATCGGAAACCAGCTCATTAGATATGGTGGCATCCGTCCTCATTTTCTGGGCAGATTTTCTGATTCAGAGCTATTATCGGCATTATGAAACAAGGCTCAGCTGTGTTTAAAAAAAAAAAAACGCTCAAATACACAGTTTATAAAAAAGTTGGCTTTCCATCTGTTGTCAATGGAGTGGCTCCAGAATGCATCTCAACATTGGCAACCCAAATTGTCACCATGGCTCTGTTGATACCAATGTTGTTGAGACACTAGGTTTTGCAAATATTGGTTGTTCAATGTCAAAAGAGAAACATATGTAAATTGTTGTTATAGTGGTGCAATTTTTAACACCACCCTCCAGTACTTCAGAACTATAAGTGAGGCATTAAAATACCTGACTTCCGACAACTATAGTAGGCATGACACTTAAATGGTTTGCAATTTCAATAAATACTTTAGCTGAGGGTAATGTAAATCAGGCTACAAGACACACACGGTGTACAGCTGTTCCCCACACAGAGACATATGCACAGACACACACAAACACAGTCACACAGTCAGTTTGGCTCTGATGAATAAAAGAAGCCCTCATCAAATGGAGGGAAACATGTCTCATTGCTTAAATGAGCTTTTGCAAGTGGTGCATGCCAAGGTCTACACAAAAACACACACGCAAAGATGTGATAATATAGTCTAACTTGTGATCTCACACACAAATGCACACTCACTAATGCACACACACACACACACACAGTGACACTGCAGAGCAATCAGTGAGGGTTCAGTCATAGCTCAGTCATGCACTCCTAGTTCCTCAGCCAGCCACTGTAGGGCTTTCAATCCTCCTTTTCTCTAAAATACCCATTCACTCCGTCCTTTCCTCTTTACTTCCTGACCTCTTGTCTCCTCCCCTCCTACCAAATCCCCCTTCATCACTTCATCTCCCTTTCCCCATCTTTCAACTCCCTCCTCTCTAAATCCCTCATCCCCTCTCTGTCACCTCAACCTGTCTCTGCCCTTCCCTGCTCTGCCAATCCTTTATTCCCTGTCCCTGTCATTGCAGTGCTGTGAATTTGCATTTAAACACTGTGCCTATTCACTGGGTTACAATAACACCGCCGCTACCCTGATCTAGTCTGAGCACAACAGCAAACAACCATCCCAAAAACCCCAAAAAACACACCAATGATACAGGCACGCACGGAGCTTGCACGCACATGCATGCAAACACAGAGGCAGGGGAACACACACAGTTTGGCTTTGATTAAATGTGTAAACAATGATGTAAAAGTGAAACAAGGGAAGTGTGTAATGATGACAGACCGGAAGCATTGAGGACACACACATTCACAAAGACACATACACATTCAAACATGTGGCGTTTTGCTCATCGTAGTTGGTAAACAGTGATGTGCGTCTAAAAGGGATAGAGTGTCAGCGAGGTGTCAGCACTGCACGGCCGACACGTCAGTCAAAACAAACAACGGCCTTGAGCAGTTTTAGTGTGTGTTGGGTGTGTGAGTGTATACGCTTGTGTGTGTATGTCCCTGAGCTGTCCCCTTAGGATGGGATGCCAGTCAGCATCTAAGCAAAGGAGGAGAGCAAATGAAATATTGATCTCTGATAAGACATGAAGTACTGTCTATGGCTCTTCTCTGTGTATGTGTTTTTGATCTTCTTCAATACACAAATTTCATGAGTCATAAATGTTGTCAACAATAAACAAATGTGACAGGATGCCGAAGGTCTCATGTCTTGGTCATTGAAACACCTGCAGGGAGACACAGGCATTAGACTATTGTTTGACAGGAAAGCAGATGTACATTTGCAAGTCAATACCACTGGCTTGTTAAGGAATCATAAACCAGATCAGTTAGCCTTTTATTTTGCATTAAAGTTGCAATAGCCTGACTTATACTGGACTTTTGATTTTTTCATGATTTTGGTGGCTGAAAGTATAAAAAAAATCCAATAATTGATTTGTAAACATAAACACAACACTAACAAGTAAAATAACATTTAAATATCTCGTTAATTTGGTTATTAAGTAACCATGATATATCCTGAGGAGGACATTATACAGTTATAAAATATATTTGTCAGTGCTCTGTGGTTTACAAATGATGTAATGGTAACACTGGTTATAAATTACCTCAAAATAAAACTTTGATATTTCTGTACTGCAATTTGCAGTCTATGATTTGCTGACAAGACTAAGAGTGTATACAGCTATGTTAATGTTAATGGCTCTGCGAGGCTATATGTAAGCACAGCTGTGATTTGAGCTAAAAGCTAACATCAGCATGCTAACGGGCTCACAGTGACAATATAAATGTGCCAGAGATAAATTAAATTACAATTAAAATACAGGCTAATTTTCATCTGCAGTACCTGGCAGGTTGATGTAATTAAAAGAAAACATACCAAAGTACATAAGCACAAATAAAAGCACATTGACACATACATTAAAATAACATAATAAAACAATGGGATAACCACTACTCAAGATTATGACAGCATGCTTGATTGTCCAGTAACCACTGTGTTATAGAATTGAAAAGGAGCTGAGAGATATGATGTTCATTATTTAGGAGTACAGTGTCCCAGGTATCCGTACTGCTCGATATGAAAAGGCTGACTGCCCCAAGGGACTTTTACTATGTGGTATTTTACAATCCCCTCTAGTAGCTGGTTGATGAGTTTTGATTTTTGTTTAATCCATTCATTGAATGGAGTGGGGACCAGACCATGAAAAAAGTTTAGCATGTTAGCATGCTACATTTGCTCAGTAGCACTAAACACAAAGAATAGCTAAGGCTGATGGGAATATCATTAGTTTATCAGGTATTTAGTCATAAAGCAAAGTATTGGACAAATGAATACACTCGTGATAATGGCACTAGATGAAATGTTAGTGTAGGACCAACAGACTCAAGAACTCCTTTGTCCCTCATGCTATCATACTGTACAACTCCTAACTTGGGGGGGGGGGGAGGAAATAGGGTAAAGAGGACAGAGCAGAACACTGTGCAATAAATTATTAATAATCTACGCATATACATACCTGGACACTCTAACTGCTAATTTATACTAAATGTCATTTATTTATTAACTGTATAATATATATATATATATATATATATATATATATATATATATATATATATATATACAGTACAGGCCAAAAGTTTGGACACACCTTCTCATTCAATGCGTTACCTTTATTTTCATGACTATTTACATTGTAGATTATCACTGAAGGCATCAAAACTATGGATGAACACATGTGGAATTATGTACTTAACAAAAAAGTGTAAAATAACTGAAAACGTGTCTTATATTGTAGTTTCTTCAAAGTAGCCACCCTTTTCTCTGATTACTGCTTGGCACACTCTTGGCATTCTCTTGATGAGCTTCAAGAGGTAGTCACCTAAAATGGTTTTCCAACAGTCTTGAAGGAGTTCCCACAGATGCTTAGCACTTGTTGGCCCTTTTGCTTTCACTCTGCGGTCCAGCTCACCCCAAACCATCTCGATTGGGTTCAGGTCTGGTGACTGTGGAGGCCAGGTCATCTGGCGCAGCACACCTTCTTGGTCAAATAGCCCTTACACAGCCTGGAGGTGTGTTTGGGGTCATTGTCCTGTTGAAAAATAAATGATGGTCCAACTAAACGCAAACCAGATGGGATGGCATGTCGCTGCAGGATGCTGTGGTAGCCATGCTGGTTCAGTATGCCTTCAATTTTGAATAAATCCCTAACAGTGTCACCAGCAAAGCACTCCCACACCATCACACCTCCTCCTCCATGCTTCACGGTGGGAACCAGGCATGTAGAATCCATCCGTTCACCTTTCCTGTATCGCACAAAGACACGGCGGTTGGAACCAAAGATCTCAAATTTGGACTCATCAGACCAAAGCACAGATTTCCACTGGTCTAATGTCCATTTCTTGTGTTTCTTGGCCCAAACAAATCTCTTCTGCTTGTTGCCTCTCCTTAGCAGTGGTTTCCTAGCAGCTACTTGACCATGAAGGCCTGATTCGCGCAGTCTCCTCTTAACAGTTGTTCTAGAGATGTGTCTGCTGCTAGAACTCTGTGTGGCATTCATCTGGTCTCTAATCTGAGTTGCTGTTAACTTGCGATTTCTGAGGCTGGTGACTCGGATGAACTTATCCTCAGCAGCAGAGGTGACTCTTGGTCTTCCTTTCCCGGGGCGGTCCTCATGTGAGCCAGTTTCGTTGTAGCGCTTGATGGTTTTTGTGACTGACCTTGGGGACACATTCAAAGTTTTCGCAATTTTCCGGACTGACTGACCTTCATTTGTTAAAGTAATGATGGCCACTCGTTTCTCTTTACTTAGCTGATTGGTTCTTGCCATAATATGAATTGTAACAGTTGTCCAATAGGGCTTTCGGCTGTGTATCAACCTGACTTCTGCACAACACAACTGATGGTCCCAACCCCATTAATAAGGGAAAAAATTCCACTAATTAACCCTGACAAAGCACACCTTTGAAGTGAAAATCATTTCAGGTGACTACCTCATGAAGCTCATTGAGAGAACACCAAGGGTTTGCAGCGCTATCAAAAAAGCAAAGGGTGGCTACTAGGGCTGTGACGGTATACTATTTTTCTTATCGCGGTGACGAAGCAACATATCACCGCGGTATGGCGGTTAACCGCAACCCCCTTACAAGAGTAGCGTAAGTTAGAGCGAGAATGGCAGGGGGCCTTAAGTGATTGACGTCAGTGCCCGTGTGGAGAGCGAGCAGTATCGGAGAGCAGCGTATGAGCGGAGTGAGGTAACTACAGTCTCTCAAAATCTGATGAAAATCTTTTAAACTGACCTTTGTTGAGCTGAAATGAAGACAGATTCAGCAACTGCATGGCCTATTTCTCGCTTAAAATGTTTTCAGAAACACGTTTCAGTGAACTATTTTAGTACAATATGAGATCGTATTCTGAACGGCCGCCATGAGAGTCAGGCTCTGAATATCCGGAGAAAACAAACCCATGTGATGCGTTCGTCCAATCAGCTGCCGGTTTTCATTTCTTGGGCAACATTACAGATTAGCGCCGCCTGCTGTTATGGAGATATATTACGTCTCGTCTCCTCTCGTCTTTTTCTGTCTGTTCTGTGGCAGTTTGTTAGACCTCGGGGACGAGACTGATCATATTGACAGGGTTTTCTGTCAACGGTCGGCCGTCGGCTATATGTGTCCCGGGCCTAAAATAACCAATATAAGCTGCTCTGTTTAGGCTACAAAACGTGCATGCAGGCTGAGATTCAACCGTTCGGTTGTGTCAGGATTAAGCTATAAGCAGAAGGAAACTCCGCTAGCTGCTAGGCTAATGTGCAATGGTAAACACTGCAGCGTTAACGTTAATGTGTCCACGTCCACCTCAGCTCAATGGACTGTCCGTCCTCATGTGCAAAGCAGAAGTGACGGGCAACTTGCGGGTTTTTCTCTCTCCATAAACTCTTGAATGTAGGATAGAAGACAGTCGATGAGGGTAACTACACAATGATTATTGCTTTCATTATATGTCATATCACACAATATCTGTTATCCTGTAAGTTACGCGAGCTAAAGGTAAAAAAAAATAAAAAAAATATGCGGTGATGGCGGTGATGACGTCATGACCGCGGTAGTGGCACGTCACCGCCGGTATTGCGGTGATGCGGTTATCGTCACAGCCCTAGTGGCTACGTTGAGGAATCTAAAATATAAGACATGTCTTCAGTTATTTCACACTTTTTTGTTAAGTACATAATTCCATATGTGTTCATTCATAGTTTTGATGCCTTCAGTGAGAATCTAAAATGTAAATAATCATGAAAATAAAGAAAATGCATTGAATGAGAAGGTGTGTCCAAACTTTTGGCCTGTACTGTATATATATATATATATATATATATATATATATACATATATATATATATATATATATATATATATATATAAATATATATATATATATATTTATATGTATGTATATATATATATGTATATATAAATCTTTATTTATCTGTAGTTTATTGTTGTTTAATGTTTGTTTATTTTTTTGTAAAAATATTTAGCTAAAAGTTTATTGTTATTCTTATACTGTATTTTTTTCTATCTTTTTTCTATTTAAAGAGTGTTTTGTAAGATGCTAAAATCTGCTGCTGGAATTCTAATTTCCTTGCGGGAGTCATCCCAAAAGGATCAATAAAGAGAAGTCTAAGTCTAAGTCTAAGTTAATAGCATTACTAAAATTATTAAAATGATGATGATGTCGCCTGTGACTCAGCTTGTCAAGTCATCAGTGGCTGGTTTTAGAATTTAAGGCATTCTGTTTCAACAGCGAATCAGCTCGTTGTGAAGTCAGCTGGTGAAGTCCGCTCCAAACTATCAGCTGGTCGAAAGTTTTGGACAGAGGAATTAACCATTTACAAATACTCTGCAACTACTGGCAACTTTTACAGTGGAAGGTTCCTTGCATGTTTCTTAATGCATGAGTTGACATTGAAAAGCAATCAAAACACCTTAAATGCCAACATGACAACTATGACAATTCCATTGGTTTTTATTGGCTCTCTTGCAAGACATACACTTTACTGCATTACTACATATTCCCATTGGATATTATCATGAATTAATTCTTTGTCCTCAAAAACATGTTCATAAAAACATGTAACAACATAAGCCATGAGGACAGTACCAAACCATGCTTTTATCTCGTCTCGTTTATTTTACATGTTTGAACAAGAAAGAGCTTTTCCGTCTGCAGGTTGTTTAGAACTCTGCTGCGAGGCTTTTCACTCACACAAGCAAAAGAGCGCACATCACACCTGTTTTGGCAGCACTTCACTGGTTACCAAATATTCTGGTCCTTACTTTTAGAGCCTTGCATGGACAAGCTCCTCCTTATATGACTGACCTGATCACACTTCTTCCCGATGTCTGAGGTCATCAGGTCAGATGTTGTTAGTGGTTCCCCGCACTCTTTTTAGAACCAGAGGGGGTCGATCTTTTCAGGGAGTGGCACCCAGGCTGTGGAATGCACTGCCGCTCTCTTTATGTTGTTCAAATGCTGTTGATTCTTTTAAAAAGCAGTTGAAGACTTGGCTATTCAAACAGGCTTTTAGTTAGACAAGGGCTTTCATGGCTGTCTGATTTTATGTACCTATGTTTTCCTTGTATCCTTATGTCTTCTATTTATCATATTCCAATTTATTGTAAAGCACTTTGTCATTTTTATCTGTGAAAAGTGCTATATAAATAAACTTACTGACTTACTTACAAATAAAATCTATATGTTCATAAACTTTGCAAGTTCTGCCAACGACCTCTCATTGACCTATCAATTATCAATGTAAATATACATTATAATTTAATTAAATGTGGTGTCAGTCAAAAATCAAAAATCCATACTGCTGCATTAGCTCATGGGATGCAGAAGTTTAAGGAATTAAGTAAATAGTAGTTTAAAAATAGTTTGCAGAAGCAGCACAGAGTGTTATAGAGCTCTCTGCACTTTGTCTTCTCATTATCACTTCCAGAGGTTAAAGATAGTGTGCGTCAGTTTGTGTGTGTGTGTGTGTGTGTGTGTGTGTGTGTGTGTGTGTGTGTGTGTGTGTGTGTGTGTGTGTGTGTACACTCAGCTAGCTCATCATCACTTTCAGAGGTTGAAGAGACATTTTGTGAGTGTTTGTGTGTGAATGTGTGACGCAGATCTGCTCTGTATTCATGTCTCGTGCTGATTGTGCTCTGAATGAATCTTGCTTCATACAGCGTGCTGGGTAGCAGGGGAGAGAGAGAGAGAGAGAGAGAGAGAGAGAGAGAGAGAAGAGGAAGAGAGGAGGAAGAGAGGAGGAAGAGAGGGGACAGAAGGAGAGTTAAAGGGATAGCTGAAAGCAGAGAGGGAAGGGAGGATTAGAGGGGGTGCAGGAGGATTGGAAAAGTGCGTGTGCTGGGGATTTTTCTCTCCCCACGATCAGGTGCAATGCGGAGAAGGTGTTAAGATCTGCTGAATTTGCTTACCCATAAGCTTTAGCAGGTTGCTGCGAATAGGTCACTGCTCGGAGCAGGAAGTGTAGTTATTTAAAATGATGCCAGATAAAAAAGAAAAAAAACTTGCATTAGTATCCTAAACCTTTTTATCAGATAATAGCAATAGCAATTGCTTACGAAGCTGTTATTCTTAGGATAGTATTTAACACATATCTTACAGATACTAAATCACTGGCAGTTATTTTAAATGTGCCCTTGTATGGTTTCCTGTAGTGGATACAACTTTCCTATACGAGTCTGGCCTGGAAACACTTTGTTGCGTTTCAGATCTGATTTTAGTCTGCCACAATTTTTCAAAACAAACGTCTTCCATTGGAACCAATAGGGTGCTGTTTTTGCTATATTGTGGAGAAACTACAAGTTTGTTATTAAATATTATTTATTTTAGCCATTTCACTATTACCTTGGTACAAAAAAAGGCACAGCAACTGATTCTATGTATGATATAGGTTTGAGAGAGCTTGGATCTATATAACCTACTTTTTAGTAATCTAACACGTATTGTTTCTAACTGTCAATTTAAAAAAAGGCTACCAATAAAATTGGAATTGAAAAAATCCAACGTAAATTTAAACTAGAATTACCTCCTCACGGTTGTATGCCTCCGCCATCCAGTCAAGTTACAGTTTACATTCATGTTTGTCCAGAGTCCAGACTCATATAATATGTGTTGAAGACTTTCATAAGAAAAAAGGAATTTCATAAAAAGTATTGAGTGTATTTGTTTGCGAAATGTGGATGCTTCACACACACACACACACACACACACACACACACACACACACACACACACACACACACACACACACACACACACACACACTAAATGAAATACGGTCACAATCTCCCCTTTTGTTCCTGGATTATGGCACTGAATAAGAAGGCAAGAAAAGCAAGAAAATAAGGCAAGAAAAGCGTTTTTGCGTAACCTTATGATGTCACAGTTGATCTTTGACCTTCTGGGTATAAAATGAATAAGTGTAGTATTCTTGAGATAGGTGTTATGTAAGGTCACAGTGACCTTGACCTTTGACCACCAAAGTCTAATCACTTCATCCTTTAGTCCAAGTGGACGTTTGTGACAAATTTGAGAAAGAATCTCTCAAGGTGTTCCTAAGATATCCATAATAATGAAATATACATATTGGCGCCAACCGCGACTACCGCCTGCGCAGACGCATAAAATAGTGCTTCCAATGGCTACAGCACTTTACATCTAAACACATGTACTCACACACATCAAACTTATACATGCACATGTGAGCTTGACATGTTATTATGGAACCCACGCAACTTCTACGCAGGACCCGCCCTTCAATAACATTAACACACTACTATTGGCCAGGTAACGGAACCCGATTTTGTTCAGGTCCTATCCCCTGACCGGTCGGCTATCCTAACCTTAACTACTCAAGGTCAATGCCTAACCCCAACCAATCGGACTGCTTCGTAGGGCGGGACTTGCCTAGAAGTTGCGTGGAATCCATAATAACGCAAGCTTGACACAGAGAAGAAAAGGTTTCAAACTGCATCAGATTGAAGGAACCCACAGCCTGACGTTGGCTCACTAGATGAAATCAAACCGCTGTGTACCACACATGATCTGTCTATTTTGAATAAACTATTCTCTAACACGAATCACTGATGCCATATATCAGTCAGCTAAACAGCCAGATTCACACAGACGGTGGATTCCGATCCATTTCTCCAGCAGCTGTATCTCATTGGTTCATTCATCAAAGCTTGCTTCCTGTCCTCCGTCTCCCACCGGAACCAATTTGTTCATAACCCCATGAATCCTGGCACCCTCGCCCCCAGTGTGAAGACCGCTTCCTACATAATTATTCTGTAGCAGCCATTACCGTCACAGTGACAAAAACACGACCTTATCCAGGATGGTCTGTAATTCTGGTCTGCACTGAAGGAGCACAGAGGGAGATGGAAGGCACACAAAGGGAGGTGATAAGGTATGAGCAAAAAGTGAGTGAAAGATTAAAAATGTGTTATAATTAGGTTGTGCTGTTAAGGGACCAAAGAGAATGAGTGAGATTGAGACAAAATGAAAAGATGAGGACAGGGCAGAATTAAAAACATAATGAAAACGTTGTGTTGTCATGTGGAACAGACAATGGAACAGTATGTGAAAGGTACATACTAATAAACGGGACAGACAACACACAAATAATATGAGAGAAAATGTTCATGAAACAACACAAGTTGTGTGGGAACAAATCTCGAGATAGATGATGAGTCTGATCTCCTGAAAGTTTCTACAGAAAGCACACGTCGGTGCAGAAAATATGAGAAATATGTCTTCCCACCATGGAGGGATTTATGTAAAGGAGCTAAGACTAGAGAAAGGTGAAAGATGAAACAGTAGGACAGAAATACTTTGGTAGATTGCAAGGGCCTTCAAGTTGTTGGGGGGATGATTTGCGGTTTCGCCTGCCTTTACATCTGACAACCAGAGTTTAATTCCCTACTTAAAATGTCTTCTTTAAGAAAAAAACTTAATTAGTATATTTAGTATATAGTATTTTTGGATGCAAAGCCCCACATGGTTCTAGAAAGTTATTTACTTACTCACTCATTCAAATTCATTGATTCAACCACAGGTAGGTAGGTACCTTCATGTGGATGTTAGGGGGCTTTTCTGAGATAAACTGAGCCTTGTTTTTATTTAACCATGACTAAAACCTTTCGCAGTCCTTACACAAAGTATATAAATGTAACCTTAAAGTTACCTTGTGGAGTTTATTAACCACTGGTGGTGCTATGGAGCATGTGTTATGTTTATGTTAAGCATATGGTTTTTTTTTTATGATATTTTGTTTGTATTTCTTGCTCACACTGTCATCCCAAGAAAAAATACAGTATATCATCATCATCATCATCATCATCATCATCATCATTATCATCATCAAGGTTTCAGCAAAGCCACCTAGTCCACAGAGGGAGGAAGTTGATTTGGTTGAATGGGTAAACAAAGTGTTGGACTTTGACACAGTGGGGGGGACTTTTACCAAAAGACAACGTTGGTTTCTTTTAACCATGACCATGATTATTCTCTAACTACAAACCTTCCCTAACCCTAACAAAGTCTATTTGTACCAAAACCTTACCATACCTCAACCATAGCAATTTTAGAAACAATAATGGTTTTATTCTTGGATTAGGAGGGGACTGCCAAATAAACAAGTCTTGCTGATAGGAAAGCCCGATTGAAAATGCATTACATATGTTGTTCTGGAGGGCAATGACAAACAATATGTTTTGTTGTTTAATTTTGAGGACTTGTTCTTCTTGCTCTAGCATGTGTATGTGAGTGCGGGTGATGTAGGGAGTTATAATTAAAAGATTGAAAGTTGGTGACAATGATGCCTTAAGAAGAAAAGCAACGTCCCAGCAAAAGGTGTAAACGAAGACTGCAAGGGAACATGGATATTACTAATTATTTTGGCAAGACAATATTGTTTAAAATAACTTCACATGGTACTTTTAACAAGAAGCTGCTTAAACTACCAATCCTTAACCATTACTCAACTTTTTGATGTCAGGAACTGAAGAAATAACCTGTCCAAATAATTTGTGCATTGACACATCTGAGGGGGTACAGTAATTTAGAGAAACATCAGGGAAAACAACAGGGACAGATGACAGGCGGGTAGATCATTATAAACATATACAAAAATAGTCAGGTAAAGAAAGAGAGATACGTACTCATCTGGAAATAATTGACAGTATGTGCTATGCAAAGTGTTTGAATCTGGTGTTATAATAAGCTGTGTTGGCCGGGTGTGGAGCTCTAAAGGTAGGATCTTGCCCTCTATGATTGCCAGCTGCACACAAAGAAGCACCGCTTCGGTCCACAATGACAGTAATGATAGGATGGCAGCGAGCAACACCTACCCTCTTATTAAAACCTGCACATTCTCTTTGTCCTGGACTTAGGCTGACGCACAACCAGTTACACATGCACTCAACGCAAATACACACACATGAGCACTTGTACGTTCTATGAGTGTGTGGGCGAAATGCATCCCGCAGCCTCATTACGCTTCTCTAAACATCAGTGAAATAAAACTCTAATAAGGAACAAGGGTGGAAAAGGTTAATAACCACCCTTATTACTTTTGGATTAAATACGCTTTAATGAAATCACAGAGCTGTGCTCAATAAACTGTTAAATGTTGCACTTCAGAAGAAGTACGCCATCACCTTCTGATCTCTCCCTGCAGCTGTTATCTTATCCGCAGGTGGAGGGCTTTTATTTTGTTTATTCATTCATTTATTTTTTGGGGAAAAAAATGAAGGGTAATTAGAAGAGCAGATGATGACCTGAAAGCTGTTAAACAATTGGTTGATCAAGTCCAATTCCTGTTTAGTGAACTTGACTACTGCCATGTTGACTCATGGTGTATGGGAGATGAAATTTTTTTTTTTTAAATTAAGTTTTGTGGAAAGGTTTTCAGCGAGACAGTCAGGGACACACTGTGTCTGTCTGCGTGTTTGTGTTTATGTGTATGTGTATGTGTGCCTCTTCTTTTTGTTTGCCTCTTGGGATGACTGAGTTTGATTGCGAAAAGTCTATTATTGTGAGTCACACTTTGTTGAAAATGCCAACGAGACATGATATTTACCAAACATCATTAACAACTCATTTTGTCTCACAGCAACGGACTAAATCAGACCCAAATATTAATGAGTTGTGATTGGACCTTTTACCTCGATTTGTCCTTGCAGGTAGCATGCGACAAGGACACAGACCAAATAATACTCTTAATACAGGCCAGATTTAGTTTTCATTATAGGTAAAAGTGAAGTAGGACCTTGTCTCAAACCAGAAAAATCATAGAAATATATTCTGGATGCTTTAAATTATGAATATTTCCATGTGTAATCAATTCACATCAGTAGTAGTCTCGCTTTGCCAGACCTTCCTCCACAGCATTGTGGGGTCTGGCTGGTTCACACAGCATTGCGGGATGGGAGAAAAACGTGCTCTGGTTTATTGGCATTTCTTTAAACCAATCAGAATCGTCATGGGTGGCTCTAAGCGCTGCACGGTGCCTCTGAAAAATAGCCTTGGGAAGGAACTTGTTTTGGTGGAATGTGTGTACGTTCAAAAGTTGTTTAAGTTGTGCAACAGAAAACTCCGATTCAACAGATAGTCTAGCTAGCTGTCTGGATTTAGCCTGCAGAGATCTGATGAGCAGTTAACCAAAGTCCTCATAAATCCACCGGAGTTTAGAATTCCAACACAAAGGAAGCGTTAGGTAACGGATATCTGGCTGAAAATAAGGACATAGGGCAGATTTTCTGGCGCTAACGGGGCAATCCCAGAAGTGGAAGGTCGAGGACATAGACTATATCAGTAGTTAATGGTTTACAGAGTTGTAGAGTGATGAGGGGAAAGGAGGAATCTTAAAAGATGATCTTAATTGAGCCAGCACCAGTGATCGTGACTGTTTTCCCAAGATGGCGCCTGCCTGTATACGTGAACGGTACGGTCTTTATAATCTATCTTTTTAATAAACTGTCTGTACACTTAACAAAGTTCTCAATGCTTCGGTTTACATGTAGGGACCCTCATTATGCTACCATGGAAGTGTGGTGCTATTTTGAGCCTTGTTAGTGGTATAGAAATAGCGATTTCTTTTTACTTTTGCGTGCCCCGACAACTAGCGTTATAAGCTAAAACTGGTCACATTCGATTAGCATGAAAACATATCCCAGAGAACGGTTAACTTGGTACCCATGTGTTATTAACCCCTAGGTTCATTTTGCGCTGGATTTGTCCTTTACCATCTCGCAGAACTTCATTTGATGAGTTCGGCAGTAATTTCCTTCAACTCATCATTGTAAATCAAAAGAGTACAAGTCAAAGGAACTGTTTTGAAAAATTATCTAAAAAAAGAAAAGTTGAATTAACTTGAAAATGATACAACATATATATTTACATTAAATAAATGATAAAATATGAATTGGTGCCATTAGATTTATACATGTTTTAGTATAGGGGCACAGGGTACTGTACTGCACCGCGCGTAACTTACACACTGCCGGTACAGCATGTTCCCATTTGTTAATTATTCTAATCATCACCGCTGTCTGGCAGTAATTGACCTTTTGTGCTTCTGCAGGATGTTCTATACAGATTCCAGGTTAATACAGTGAGATGATGTAGAGTACAGCCATCATACTCAGGATGTGTCCTGAGCTCCATCAAGGGTTCTGCCATGTCATAAGGGTTATTATGGGGTATTCTTAGTTTATGTATCTTGTAAGCAGTCAGATTGTTGCTTTTGTCACAGTTGCAGTAGAGTCATAATTGTTGTTTACACATGTAAATGCAACTTTTTCAGTCAATTAACTAAAACAATATAGACAGTAATAATGGAGAAAAGGAGATGTAGAAATGTACTATAGTGTAGCCGTAACTGCACAGATACTGTATAATTGTCTTGCCTTGTACAAAGGCACAATAACAGATCATTTCACCTCAAAGAAAAACACAATAAAAGAGCCCTAGCAACAACACACATATCTCTCCTACTTACTGTGGTCTCCACATTTGCCTTTTCTGTCTCTAAGCTACTCACTTGTGAAAAGAGAACAAGAACTGCAATGTAAACTTCAGTGTTAACAACAGTGTCTTGTTCACCTCGAGTGAAGTAGCCTTACAGTGACACATAAACCCAGGCACTGACAATACCATGTTTTAAATGTTATAGAAATAATGTCAAACTATTTGTTCTGCGAGATCCAGTTTGATGCAACAGTGGTTTCAGGAGAAAAAATTGCAGTATTGCATAGTATCTCTCAAATGTTAATCATAAACCTGTTGATGTGGGTAATTCTGTTTGTGATAACATATATACATTAGCATTAGGTCAGATAAAGTGTTTTCGAATCTGAGATAACCTAAGTTTTAATTAATGTTGATAGCTCTACCACATAAAATGCTAATGGTCACAATAACGTGAACAATTGCATGATCATGTTCAAGCTCAGTGTGTCTGTTTATCCTTTCCTCTCTCCCTCTATTTTTCTCTTTATAAGATGACGTGCTGTCTATAATTGGGGGAACTCACTTGGCAGAAAACTAAGTCAATCTAACTAATTCAGACAAACCCAGTGGCCATAATTAAGTGAAGGGTCCACATGCATGTGGTTAATGCGAAAAAGAGTCCAGCCAATTGTTTGGCACATTTCCACTCATCGACAGGTGGCTGTAATGTGCCAAGATACATACAAAATACTCCAACGAAGGCAGTGAAGAAGAAGAAGACTGCTAGTAATAGCTTGAAGTTTTTGTTGTTTCCGGAAGCGAATGGAGTTTGAGAACTGTAACACAGAGAGCAAAATGTGAGGGGCAACTGGGATGTCTGACAATTATCCTGGGAATGTACTTCCACTGATCCGGACTACATTGAATGTAAATATTATTTTTTAAACTGTTATTTAGTTTGTTTGTTTACAAGTAAACTCCATAGGGGCCCTTTAAAAAGGCAAAATCTACAAACACAAATCTAATCAAGAACTCACCTTTACCTGAGTGTACCTCGGATGCAAGTCTTTTTTTCACTCATTTAAGAAGCAATGCGCTTCTGAATTTTGCTTGATCACTTTGTGATCACTTTTATCTGATTTACTCCTCCTAAGATGTATCCCTTTATGACTAAGAAGACGATAACAGAGGCAATTGATTTGTGACTTAATTTGACAATTTTTTTCGGAGATCTTAAATTGAGATTTATTTTTTAATACTTTTCGGATGTTTGTTTTTAATGAAAGAATGAAGCAAAAGAAATTGGCAATTTAGTTTAGACTATCAGGCTATTAGCACACCGTTGTACCAAAACCACCAAAAATTTTCAAAGGTTTTGTTTAATCAAAATGTTCTACTTCTGCTGGCTATTGTCTGTGCAGCACTATTTCCTGATACACTGAAGAAGGATTAGAAATGTCTGTTGACTATGATTAAATGTAGAGCAAATGAATGATTGTCTTACATTGAATGCAGTATTCTGTTCTACCCCGGAATGCAGCTTGGCAATACATCAAATGTTTAAATTTATTGAAGATGCTTGTGCTATACATCATGATAAGCTATATGGTTTATCGTCATATATAACTGCTGCCCTACCTTCTGTCTGTGGTCGTGAATCTAAGTTCAGTTCAAAAGGAGTAGTGTTAAAACATGCACATTGCACAGTTTAAGAAGAACAGATATAACCCGTGTAAATGTAAGATTTTGTATATAGAGTGTAAATGCAAA
Source organism: Perca fluviatilis (assembly GCF_010015445.1). Lineage (NCBI taxonomy): Eukaryota > Metazoa > Chordata > Actinopteri > Perciformes > Percidae > Perca > Perca fluviatilis. Next base: position 25,607,993 of record NC_053112.1, on the reverse strand, counting down.
GCTTCCTGTACTTGTGAGGACCCTTGTTGACTACCTTGATTTCCAAACCTTAAACCTAAGCTTAAAAGTGTTTTTGTAAGCATCTGCCAATCATCTTGATGGCATCTTTTCTTTCTGCTGAATTCTGTTGGTGTGTGGTTGTGGATGCAGTCAAAGATACCAGGGCTTATTTTGTTCCAAAGGAAGCTGGGGTCAAAATAATCTCATTTTAGTGCTGGGGTGGCACGGTGGCACGTGGTTAGCGCTGTCACCTCAAAGCTTGGGCCCCTTCTGTGTTGTGTTCGCATGTTCTCCCTGTGTTAGTGTGGGTTTTTCTCCATGTTCTCTGGCTTCCTCCCCAGTCAAAAGACATGCAGGTTAGGTTAATTGTTGTCACTGAATTGCCTGTGTGAATGTCAGTGTGAAAAGTTATCTGTCTCTATGTGTCAGCCCTGTGATAGTCCGTTCTGTTCTGTTACAGAAAATGCATGGATGTGCTGCAGAAAACAACCTCCACAGACTTAAAAATAGTTTGTGCCTGGTAATCCTTCACAATAAACAGGATGCCTTAATTCAGTTTTGTTATAGTTGCTGTGGTATTGTTGTTTTATTGGGAGTTTTTCATATTATTTCACACCTACACTGTGCTTGCTGTCAATCACCGAACAGCCACAGTAAGATATGAAAGTCTCCACCAGAAAATATTCCCTGAAAAATTTCACCTTTTAAAGTTTTAAATCTTTTTTTGGTGTGTGTGGGAGGGGGGGGGCACTTTTGTAGGTGGGACAGTTGACATGTTTTGGTAGCCTAACATTTTTTATTTATCTTTTTTATTCAGTCATTAATACAAAAATAAAAACTGTTTATCAGGATATGAGCTGTCATTTGAAGTGATGGCTGTATTGTTGCCAAAAACATAACCCAAACTTTACCTTAACTCAATGTTTTGTTCATTATAAGTTCTTCCACCTTTAGAAAAAAACTTGCCGGCTACTGTCACTCAACATATGAGTTTGAGGTGCAAACGATCTACAATCATCACTGTATGCTCTCATTGTTTTATCGATGATCTGAATCCCCCAAAATATGTTAATTTCTGTCCATCCTCAGGGATTATTTTTATATTTTATTCATTACAATCAAAATGCAAGCAATCAAACACAGAGACAAAAACTTCTATATCCGGGATGTGGGCGAATGGTATTGTGAACAATAGAAATAATTTGTATACAGTATTTAGGTGAATGGCATTGTTAAACACACTCATTGGCAGATTTTTACCTCCCACTGCAACTTCCCAAAACATACAGAATTTTTGCACCGACACAAAAGGTTGATGACACCGCGGCTGACTCAGCCAGACGGTAGAAATCTTCATTGTGCTAATTAGATGCTTCGCTGTCTGTTAAAGACTTTTATCTCTCCCACATCTCCATGCCCATCTAATCTGGCTTTATCTGCAAGCTCCATCTCAAGGTGATTGCTGAGATAGTCTCTGCCATAGAGTTAAAAGGAACACTATTGTCGGAGTGAGCAGAAATAGTATCTCATTTCTTCTCAGTCAAACCTGTCCAAAGTCAGGCTTCACATTACTGTTTGTGTGTGCGAGTGTGTGCGTCTGTGCACATGGGTCTTTTTTTGAATGTGTGTGTATTATCGCCATCGCCTTGGGGAAAATTCTCTGAATTGGTACAAAATGTCATTTTGTCACTGCAGGCCATCACGCAGCAAACAAACCCAGACATACACATGGAGCCACACAATAAAGTTAAATAAAAACACAGCTGGCTTGTTCAAACCCCAGACAATTGGTTTTGTTGCAGGATAAACATTTTTATTCAATGCCACAACCAGCTGTGTTCAGGTCGTTTTCAAAGTGTTTATGTACGTTTCTGTTCACATTTGGTTTGTTACATTTGGAGCACCTCAGGGACTCAAACTCATGCGTTTTGCTCAAGCAAACATTTCTGTGAAAAAGGCTCCAGATGACTTGGATGTGGCAGTTTGACTGTGTGTTGACACTGCAGTGAGCATCCATTTCAGACAGCTGAACACATGAGACAAGCTCAAAAGCGGTGGCCATGGATCGCCTGTTTGTAGGCAAAGGGAAAGATGCCTGCAGCTTTACTTTTGTCCAACCGTTTGGCAGGGACAACACATGAAATCTGCCTGCTGCTGCATCCCCACCACCGGGACTTCAGGTGGCACATTCATAATCATTACATTACCACAATCAGGTTGTGCAAAGTGGCAGGTAGTGATCTGAATATGCAATGTGATCTGAACTCTCTGTAGGAGTCAAAACAAAATATGTATTTACATCCTGGGGATTGGTGCAAAAAATAGCGTTAGTCTATGCATAAGGGAATGAAAAGAAAAATGAAAAAGTTGTTAATTCAACATTATGGTCAGGAAGGTGACTAGCTAGCTAGCTACTAGTTCTTCTTCCGGGACTCATCAAACTCATCTCCCCTGTTTTAAAGCGCAGCTTTTGACCGCTGTGATAGGATTTCCAGCTTACACACTGGCATCAAGATTCAAAACTTCTGCCTGACAATACGGCTATCTGGGCCATGCTAGCGGCGCTATGAAGCTGCACTTAAGCACGGCAGTGCTTTGAGAAAACGTCAGCATGCTAATACGCACACAGTGACAATGCAAAAATAGCTGATGTTCAGCAGGTCAAGTATTCTGTTTACCATTTTCAACATCTTAGTTTAGCGTGTTATTATGATATCAGTCTAGTGTCTTCAGAGAAATGGGCATGGTTAGCTGATTGACAGGAACTGACTGACACGTTACATGAGGGGCGGGTGTTTGTGTGATGCTGATTTAACACAAAGTACAGCTGATGCTGATGGGAATGTCATTAGTGCTGCATTTATTGTGTCATAAACCAGTAGTATTTAACAAACTAAAATATTTGACCTGATGGACTAATTCTGCTTCATCTTCGCAGGACCATGAATGTAAAAAATGTCAAAAATCCATCCAATTATAGGTTTTTTGACCAAAACGGTGGAGCACCACCCTAGAGCCACATTGCTAGCGTGGCTACAAAAGAACTTTGGATGGAGTTATCCATCTGCCCAAAACCATCAAAGTTCTCCATTACGTTTGATGTGTTTTTTATATTGTTATTGCTTAAATCAACAATGTAGTTGGTTTTTCGTCTGTGGGCAAAGTAACGCAGACCAATCAAGCCAAATTTCTAACATTTGGCTGGGAAGTTGGCATTACTCACATTATCAATCTGTTTATGATGCCCCAGCCCCATGTGCACTGAATACTGGACATTGCATCAACATGGTGGCATCTGTCTTTGTAGAAACACATAAACACAGTAGCTCAAGAGCGATACATGGCAGAAATTTCCCCAGTAGTTGCATCAATTTATCTCATTAGATTTTAAAGCACCTAGTAGCATACATTTGCATGTTTGAGAGGTTAATTGATTTATTGAAACTACTAGGGTTCATATTAAGGTTGCATGCGAAGACAAGTGTTAACATATTAATATGTGTTAATTAATGCTTTAACTTGCTTGATTAATGGCCTCATCAGCATGACTGGCTACATTTAATACACTTTATCATAGTGATTATTGCAGGATATTAAACAGCTCAAGTGGCTCTTAGACTGTTATATAAGCACCTGGTGGCCAAAGGAACAATAGCTGTGTCAGTGCATTCCCATAAAATTATTATGTATATTTCCTTGCTCCTGGTTCCATGAGACAGTACACAGAAGTGTCTGCATAAAGAAACTTTGCACAACACTACCTCTTTTTATCTTTCTGCAATCCTTTTAATGGTAACACTGCCACATTTTTTCAATGCTGATACCGTCTGAGATTCCCCATTACAAATCTGTTTTAGATTTAAATGCAAAGGTACAGAATGTAAAGAATATGTGCTGTCAGAGACCCGTCATTGTACATAGTGGTTAATAATAAAATGCACTGCAGTTTTATTTATTTGTCTATTGGCTTGAGTGAGGTTTATAGTGGACGATATTGTAAAAAACATAACGTCAATAGTGATACAAAAGTAAGCGTGGAAGTTTTTTGTTTTGTTTCTTTTTATATTTTATCCATAATGAACAAAACAAACATCGAAATCACAAAGGCGCACTCGCAAATGTGCGCAAACAAGCTTTTATGCAGTAAATATGCCCGCCCACTCACACACATACACACACACACACACTAAATGAAATACGGTCACAATCTCCCCTTTTGTTCCTCGCTTCCAAAATACCCGACTATTACACTCAAGCCCTGAAAAGTGAGTTTATCACACAGACTTAAACATTAATATCAAGTATACAAGTATACAATTTTGCACACACACGCACACAAACACATGCAAGCACACACATTACTGCCTTTGAAACATTCATGATTTCATTTTTAAGAACCAACACACTTTATTATTGCTTTTTCTTCTTCTGATCTCACATTCTCCCATGACAATTTGCTTTCAGAGTAAGCAGATGTCGTGAAAAATTCAAAGGCCGTGGTGTGTGAGGATGTGCACGTATGCGTGGGTGCTTTGCAATGAGTTCTACTGCATTGCTTTTCATCATTTTCATGTTTTTAGAGTAGATAATAAATATGTTTAACTTCAGTACTTATCTTTAGCAACACCATTTTACAAACAAGTTCAAATGGGTTTTGTAAACAATCAACTTGTGAACTTATGAAGAGTTAACTCATGATTATTAGTTCTGAAAATGATAACTTACACAATTAGAGTTAAGAGTTAATTAGAGGAAAAATTGTTTTCCTGCATTTCATAATTAAAGAACTTTCCCACTTTCTAATGAATCACAGATTACATTTTGAAGTTATCAAAACTAAACTCTCATCTATGTTCAAGCAAGAGACTATCTTGATTGAGACTATCTGGCACAATTTATACCAAAGAATAAGTTTTTAAACATTTTTACAGTGTACTCTCTGTACCTCTGCCACAAATTTGTATTTATTTTAGTCATTTTAGTGGTAAATATCAAGCAATCACCATGCCTCACCCAGAGAACAGATAATGCAATATTCAAGTTTCAGAAGGCAAGTGCTGATGACCTCTTCGCTCCCTGTTGGGTTGTGGGTATCATGGCTGAATACCAACACATAGGGAGTTTATCTGTATGTAGTCTGGTCCCCCAGCTCTTCACAAAAACCCTATTCCCTATGTTTCCTCACTTTGTAGAGATAGTAGCAGTGTTACATTTAGTTTCTTTGTTGAGGTTTATGCTTCTGCTTTTGTTATTTACATAAGGTAGCTTCAGTTTGCAAAAAGAGAATATAGTGTGTAGCGCCACATCAGATGCTGGCGCCAACAACCAAGTCTGTGATTCTTGAGAACTGCAAGCAAACTAAATGGCTTGGGACTGACTTGTCTCCAAGAGTCTATCGTCTGCTGGGCTGCATAGGGATAACCGCTTAACTTGTTCACAGCCCATTTACTGTATGTAGTTATTTATTTGTAATACTGGCTTTATACGAAATTTACTGTGGTTTTGTAACGCAAGACAGATAGACATACCACCTATGAAGTACAGAAATATTAAAGTGTTTTAATCTTCATATGAATTCCATTCAAACTGCTGAGCCCCGGTTTTACACTCGGCCACACTTATGAGCTTATATTCATGTGCTAATGGTCAACATCATATTGTCACGCTACATAACATTTGATAAGAGACTGTCTTCTCCAAGCAAATATGTGATTTTAACATGCATTTCCGGAACTAATTATCGGCTGTGCTGAGCTTAATGCATTCTAGCAGGATATGATGATGTCAGAGCTTATAGACACCAAATATCAACTCTTTCTCTCCAAAATTCTTCTTCCCTGTTTTTTACCATGTCCACACACACACACACACACACACACACACACACACACACACACACACACACACACACACACACACACTCAGCAGGGGGCAAGACATTAAGTTACAACAACTCAAATGTGGCTCAGTATCTATTCCAACATGTCACTTGAACAAAACTTTTCTGAGAGGAGAGGAGGAGGAGAGGAGAGGAGAGGAGAGGAAGGGAAGGGAAGGGAAGGGAAGGGAAGGGAAGGGAAGGGAAGGGAAGGGAAGGGACATTGGATGTTTGGATGTTGTAACAGGGACAGAGTTACAAAAAAAAAGGAAATGTGGAGCTGGACTTGTAGTGAAAGGGGGATACATTAATATCACATTATTAATACATTATTGTAATGAAATGAATGTTGACTATAGACTGAAATAACTGGCTGTGTGTATTCACATAGTAATAACCAAATAGACCGAAGGGCCGCATGAAGGCGAAATATCAGATCTCAAGCATTACTGTAATTAAACATTTGCTTCATTACTGTCTCCTTTATTTATGTTTTATATATGTGCAGATAGTCATTTACTTGTGAAAATTAAAACATTGAAACCAAAAAAACTAAACAAAAATTCCAGGCCAGCAATAATAATTACAAAAAAACTGTTTTGTCCACTGCGTGTCAGCAATCGTAATTGTAATAAGAACATGGTAGCTAGTATTTGAACAAAATCATCACTGAATACATAAAAAACATTCAGAAATGACATTTAATCCAGACTAGTCAACAATATATTGCCTACAGGTTTATGTACTGACAGTTTGTTGCACAAATGTCTATCTGGTGCAAATTGGGACGTGATCAAGTAATATCCTGTTTACTTAAACCTCTGAGGACGAAGGACGCACTGGTGCATCCAAACATGTTTGACAAAAAGCGATATTACAAAATTTCATTTCAGACATTTATTTACTATTTAAATCATATATAATGGTAAATTAATTTCAAGCACCAAAACAATTCGTACAACACATCATAAGTTAAGGTTGGTTTTCAAAAGAGATTTGAGGACTTTCAAAAAGCCAACTTTAACTTTTCAGCTTTAGCGCCAAATTATGTCTTTACACATTGCTCTAAAAGAAATGTGAGCATCACTATACGGAAAGCTGAGTTTGTTCTATACATTTTGATGTGAAACACATGGGGATCAGTTATATGTAAATACCCTAAAAAAGTAAATTTAAGAAGATATGTGAAAATGCCCTCAGACCTCAGAGGGTTGAGTTCTTTTCCTCTGATACAACTCCTACTCATGTGTCCCCCACACCATTCCACCACACATCAGTCACACTGGGCACCTCTCCACGTCTCTGCATCCCTCAGTTTGCACAGTGATACTGAGGTCTGCTGAACATTCATATACTTGTATTACCATCCATATGACAATATTATGTGGTCAATGTTATCAATTTAACACATTGTGGATGTGTGGTTTCTTGCTGGCACTTTTTAAGTTAACTGAGCTCTGTGATGCACACTGATATATAATGCTTCTGGAGTTGTGTGTTTATATGGACATTTACACAAGATACGTTTTCCCACTGTGAAAGGTTAAAGTACCACCTTAAAGTTTCAATTTACCCAAGTTACAAAAAGAAATTAAATTAATTTAATTTGTTCAGAGATTTGAGTCTCCACCTCAATAAAATGGCAGGACATGGCATTTGGTTTGGAGGTGCCTACACCACTGAAAAACTAAATTTTAAAGATTAGAAACCAACATCTCTTTCCAAAAACAATGTTTCCATTACACTGAACTTTTCACAGTGAGGATTAGAGTAACCATGGCACCGATTCTGAAAAGAGATTAAATTTTTTTTTTAAGTCCGAATTAAATTTTTTTAATGCTCTGAAACAAAATTCAATTTACCTCAAACTGGGTGAAAGCAGAAATCTCACAGAAATCTCTCAAACCATGGGCACATAAAATCAAAACTATTTCATGGCCAGATACCACTAGAGGTTAGAAAGAAAATACGTCTGTGTCAATTATGCACGGGGTTAGGAATTTGAAGTCCAGTCCTACTTCCCCATCCAGTAGTCTAATCATAGATTGAAGTTTAAATTGCATGTCCTTCATAGGAAAAGACATACTGTATAGGGATAATCACATGATAGTTCTCCACCAAACACTCGGAGAAGGACCTGGACAGGAATAACAGCCTCACACTGACATTAAATCAGCCTTACACATATGAACCAAGTCCTGTTTTAAAAGTTGTTTTGCAGCTCCTATTGTTGTAAGAGATAGGCTATAATGTATTACAAGACACTGTTATTCAAACTGGATCTATTATCCACTGAGAAGCTTAATTCTTTGCATGTACTTATAACCATAAAGAACAGTAATTCACGTAATTTATAGCCACAGAGGATGAGGCAATAAAATCACAGCCATTAAACAGGGTTTTCAGAGATGAAATTAGTTTTCATGCAATTATGAGTATCCACTAATTCTTGACACACAGGGCACTGAGCATGAAGAGGGGGAGGTGCTGAGCATCAACACGGTGAAACACACACACACACACACACACACATTCAGAGACACCCACGCACACACACACACACATTGATCATGACACATAACGTGCAAACACAATTCCTGAGGCATTATTGAGTGTCGTTGGTCTTGTTAGTACCTTGTCACCACAAGACAATGTAAAAAAAAAAACGTGATTTTTATTAAGATTGCTGGCAAGACATCCGCCCACACTTTCTCAAACGCCTTCTTAACTTCATTAGCTTGATCCAACACAAAGCTCTACACACACACACACACACACACACACACACACACACTGTAGATGATTTCTCACCAGCCCTTTGTCTGTGCACTTTACACAACAATATGGAAATGTATAAAATGTATGTTATTCTGATTATGTTACTTGACATTTTGTACATGTGCATCTTCGTGTATGTTTATGCGTGTCTCTGTGAGCAGCAGAGATGGGAAGTAACGAAGTACAAATACTTCGTTACTGTACTTAAGTAGATTTTTCGGATATTTCTACTTTACTTTACTATTTTTTTTGTGGCGACTTTTTACTTTTACTCCTTACATTTTAACACGAATATCGGTACTTTCTACTCCTTACATTTTAAAAATTGGCTCGTTACTTTAGTTTTGTACAAGAGGTCGTAATGTCGGAGAATAGCGCGGACACGCGCCTCACACCGCGAGCGGGCGCGTGCGCCACACAGAAAAAAGTGAGAAAAAAGAAAGAGAGACTGCTGTCCGGAGGATAATCAGTTGAGATGGTGTGTGTGCGTCCTTGAGAACTGTAAGTCGTATAACTTATGTTGTCAGTTCATTTAAGCCTGTTGTTGTATTGGTCTATAGTTCTTGCAAAGTTAAAGTAGGTTAGCTAGTGATTTAGTTGTTTGTGTTCTTCACCTGTTAGCTAGGTTTCACGTTGCTTGTAAAGCATCAAAAAGAAGAGTTGTCTCTGTCCGTGTTTTACGGCACACCTGGGGGGGGGGGGCGAAGTTTGAAACCAGCATCAGCTTTAAATACGGTCCTAATCTAGTCCTCACTAGCAAGTTTCAAATAATTTCACTGGAGTTACCGTTATTATTTTTCACGTGATCAATACCGAATTCAATCTAATTGGATGGGAATATACTGGTGGTAACGTTAGCACTAGTAGTATGGACGGCGACATGATTGAAAATGAAGAAAACAGAGATCCCAGAGATTAGGCAGACAAGCAGCAAGACATTCCCAATCATCCCTGGCCTTATCTGAGAGAGATGTTTGAGATAGGCTAGGGGGTCCGTAAGTTGACTCCTGTCCAATGTGCTGTGTAACTCTAAAAGTATGGGGAACTTCTTAATTAATCTATGTTTAGTAATACATATTGTATCCTTTATTTTCTTTCTATATTTGAGCACACACACATACATGTAGATTCCTTTAAATGTTAAGGGGACGATTAAAAAAGAGAAACTGGATCTGTGAATTCTCACAGAATCACAATTGAATTCATATCTTGCTACTCAGTCAGAATCTTATTAAGCTGGAGTCCCAGTCTCTGTCACAATAATCATATATGTGATGTTTGGCAGACATCCATTTAAAATGTAGACAATGGCATATAAAGAGCCTGGTTTTTATGTCCACTGAAGTTTCTCATCTTGCACTATAGTAACGTGTGTGGTCCAGGTAGCTTTGCATAAAAAGTGGTTGTCATTCGCAAGGCTACTTTTACTTTTATACTTTAAGTACATTTCAAAGCCTGTACTTTGTTACTTTTACTTAAGTAAAGAAGTTAAATCAGTACTTCTACTTTTACCAGAGTATTTTTTAACACAAGTATCTGTACTTCTACTTAAGTACGGGAAGTGAGTACTTTTGCCATCTCTGGTGAGCAGCATGCGGACACATGGGCTTGTGCGTCTGCATGCGTAAGTGTGAAGGTCCTTTGATTGAGGATGTCAAAGGTGGCTGCCCACGCAGAAATTAGAAGTGCTGGGAGAGGGTGTGAGTGTGAATATACTGTATGTAATGTGATCGTGGATTCTCTGAAGGAGTTTTTAATAGGACGTGTGGAGACAGATGGCACGCATTCATTATAGCATGATAGGTTAACACATCTGAAAAGCTCTTCCTATCAGTCTATCCCTCTCAATCAAACTTTCTCCAGCCTTTGTTTTCTCACCCTGCACTCCATTACAAACTGACAAAAAGCCTTAACAATCAATGCATTCAGCTAAGACACAAGAGCCACAACGGCTGTACTGGCCTTGTATTATTTTCTCTTTTACTGGAAGGAAGCACCATAATCAGATACTCTGGTATGGCACACATTCCACACAAACCCCACTTTAACACAGAAATAGGTTTCAGTTCTAAATGTATTCACTGCTTTGGAGAGGGATATCCCTTGCACAAGGGAAGCTGTGTAGAATCCCAAATGCAGTCCAGAACCATAATACCTCAATCGGGGAGTAGAAATATTAAAACCATTCCACCATAAAAAAAACGCATGAAAATTCCTGAAATATATGAGATTTTGTCCATTCCCACCAGCCCACCCGCCCTGTGCTCCAATTTCCTTTCAGAAGAGATTGAAAAGTCTCTTAGAGTCTTCCGTCTCATTTTTACGCCTGTCAAAGATCTCTACGGTGAAAAAAAAGGAGAAGAGTGCTAAGAAGAGTGCGTATAGATCAAACACTTTATAATGTAGCCCAATGAAGCTGGGAACTCCAACGCCATTACCAGCAATGACACGCTGCCAAATCACCATCAGAACCTCCCTGTCAGTTTTTAAGGAAATAAGACTTTTTTTCCTTTAAAAAAAAAAAAAGAGGGCATTTGACAGTTTAGGTGTGTGGAGGAAGGAAAAGCAGACTGCTAAGAAATAAAGTGATAGAGAAAAGGAGAAAGGGAAAAGAGAGAGAATGGGAGGAGGGTCTAGATAGGATGAGAAGATGAGAGGTAACTGCCTCTATTATAGAAAAGAGTGGAAAGATGAAGAGGGTAGAGTGTGTGTGTGTGTGTGTGTGTGTGTGTGTGTGTGTGTGTGTGTGTGTGGGTTGGGGGGGGATATAAAAGCCACACCATCCGGCTTTAAAAGGTCACCTGTGATGTTCATGCAGATGTGTCTATTATGAACACACAGCTGTACTGCACACACCAATCTGAAAGTTCTTTGCTTGCTTCAGTGGTTTCGTCCACCAGTGTTCTATTATAGTGTATTCGCTATATATATACACTGTTCACATAGTTTTACCCACACAGTCTGTTTTTGTCAAATGTGAGCATGGTGTTACTGCCCTTGTAACCTGAAAATAAAAATGCAATTTTCTCTTTAAATGGAGAGAACAAAAGTGAAATGAGCATCAGCCGCGGTGGTAACAGTTGCCTCTGACCTATCTGTATCTCTCCACTCTATCGGGCTTGTATCTCTGATGCCCGAATGCATAAGTGGCTAACCTTTCTTCAACTCTGCCTTGCTTGTTCAGCTGCCTTCCCTCTCCTCTCACACCCCTCCTTTCACTCACAAGACCCAAAGGAGGTTTATCAGCATGTCTGTTCTCCATTTTCTTATCTGCCTTCGCTCTGCACTTCCTGTTAAGATCTCCCATTTTACTATGCTTTTTTTTTGTTCAGAGTCATCAACATTTGTCCATCACCTTCATGTTACCCTTTTCAAGTTTAGCTTAAAGAATTGGCATCACTCTTTGCATTCATCGACCTTTTGCCTCTCTCATTGGCCTTATTTCCTCCCCACTATCCTGCTCCTTTTCCAACATATTCACTCTTCTCCCCTCTCACATCTTTCATTCTCTCTGTCCACTTCACCTCATCCCATCCTCTTAAATCCCCCATTTCCTTCTTGAATCTCTCCTTTCATCACTCATTTAGTCCTGCTCAAATCCTCCCTTTTCTGCCCCTGCTTCATCTCTCCCTCGGCTTCACTATCCCTTCCAAACTTTGCCCTGCTTTTCCTCTCTTCTTTCTTTAGTCGTCCCCCCCTCCCTTTATCTTCACTCTCTCATACCATCCCTCTCCACTTTTCTCATTGCCCGCTCCCATGCCCTCCTCTCCACTCTCCATTCCTTCCTGTTTCTCCCTCCCCTTTCTCCCTCTCTTTCACCTGCCACTGTGCCGCCAGTGAGGCTGTCTGTGAGATAAGCAGCCCTAGTGTAGAGCCATCAGGTTCCTGACAAGATACAGCCCCACGTGTTCAGGCATGACCCACAGCCAGGCAGCCATTGAACTTGTCAGAGAAAAACTGGCGGCTCAGGGCACAAGATGGCTGCTGGCGGACAATGCACGACTCACAGAGGGGACCGTTTAAAGTATGAATTGTTGTTTAGACACACCGGAGAGGTTTGACCTTGTCCACCTCGAGCATGCTGTCAAGAGTTGTAGAGTGGATAAGGTTGAGCAGGGGGCAGACAGAAAAAGTCTTGGGCAGTGACAAAAGCACAAGCCCTAGATTCAGTTGTACTAACATGTTCGCTTATATACAAACAGACCAGAAAGAAAAATCACAAATTATACTCAGTAAAAGGATATGACAGATAATAGCCCACAACCAGAGACATGACAAGGCTTACGGATACGTACAAAATAATTGTGCATACGTCTCATATTAGAAAAAGTCATCATCATTCTCACAGCGAACACATCCGCCCATACACATTCACTCCTGAATACCTAATCAGCCACCCACTTACAATCACGCACACACCAGAGTCCCTGTTGGCCTGATGGCGCTGCGTTTGTCTTGTAGTCGGGCCTGTGGCTCTTACCAATTAGCAGAGCCGAAGAGAGAGATTTAAAACATGATGACACCATGGTGTTTTTATCCCACAGGCCACCGAGGACCCAAAAGCACAGATCACAAGTGATCAGATCACATCAAAGTGCTAACACAGGCCAGATGACACACACACACTTACCTCTGCAAACGCAGACAGCACACACACACACACACACACACACACACACACACACACACACACACACACACACTTTGAAATACAGGGATGCACACAGGCAATGTGAGAAAGCATTCATATGTGCATGCAATAGACTACATAAAGGGTGCCTGCAAACAAAAGAGATACATTAATATAGAAATATACAGTATGTAGTACAGTTTTCAAAAGAAGGAAAAGGATTGACTGAATCCTCACTTAATTTTTTTAAATCACACCTAATGAACAAAGGTATTTGGAGTCAAGGGCCACACCAATTGCAAAAAAGAGGAAAAGATCCAAAGCACTCTGACTCCTGAGTATAATAAAAAGCCTTTAATATTACATGACCTACATCAATGCGTTTTGGCAGAAAGCTTTTATCACGGTTTTGAAGTGAAATACAAACACAGACACTCGAGTAGCACAAAGCATAACACAAATGAGATACAGGTGTGAAAAGAATTGAATTTGATGTACAAACCATCAGACTTTAACACAGGCGACTGCTGTTCGTTTACCGTTTACAACCAAAAGTCAATGTTTTTTTCAAAGCGTGACCATAACTTTGACCACGTGGTTATTATTGTAACTGACAATGAAGGTCCCCCAACCTCAATGAAATAGTATAATAACCGAAACCACAATGTTTCCCTAACCTTAACGAAGAAATTAATTTAACCCAAACCACGATCTTTGCCTAATCTAACTAAAGTCATTCGTCAGTGCTGCTTTAAAACTCATGTTTGGGTTTTGTGAGAAGGCAAAGTCATTGATATGTCGATACTGCAGTTTTTCATTGTTTTGAAAACTGGAATTAGAGAAGTTGTTTGAGTGCTTGTCTATGACTCCAGAGTTTAGCCGTCTTATCTAGACTGTGCAACTAATCTATTTGAATTGCTTTTGAGAACTTTGTTTTCCCTTTTAAATTGCAAGTTGTATAGAAGATATAAGAAACATTCTGTCAAAAAGGTCATGTCATCGGTAATTAAAACATAAAAGAGAAAACCATATGGCTAATCCTCATTTCATAAAGTTGAGGTCAAAGGTTTCCTCAGTGTCTCTGCATACTATTCATTATATAGTGTGTTGAGATTTGTTAAACGAAAATCCAAAAGAAAAATGTGAATGCTCAGTCACTGTGGTATCTTATATTTATTCATGAATCCATTCTGTCTGTTCTCCTCTTATTTATGTATTTACATTACAGAGAACTGTAGAGGTGGCTACAGCAGGAGTTCCCAAGATTCCCTTCTGCTGACTGTCCCAAAAGCTTTGTCAACAAATATGGACTGGGAATCTATCTCGATGTCTGCCCTCGCTGTGAGGAACAGCCTGCGGGAAGATTTCAGATTTAAAGAATGAGCTCTTCTCGCTGAGTTCAAAGCACTTGGTACAACTATGAAAGATGATTCTATTGGGAGTTGTTAAGGCTTTGAATTAGTTTCTGTCTGTATGGCATTTAGATTGCACTACCCCCCATCTCCCTCTCGCTCTCTCTAACTATGTCTTTCACATGCTCGCTCTTCCTTGCTTTAATCACCGCTGCATTTCTGTCTCTTCTTTCTAGACGTATTGTATGGCTTTGCATTATGTCCTGCTGTGTTCTCTGCTTGGCTTTCTTCCTGCCTCAGTGGGAATACCCTGCTAAAATAAAGGCTGCAGGTATACACTGTGTGCCTGACCTTGTAAAGAGCACCATATGTGATCAGTTCACATGTTAAAGGGGTCATGTTGAACTTGTGAACTGTAAGTATGAATGCTTTCTCACAATGTGTGTGTGTGTGTGTGTGTGTGTGTGTGTGTGTGTGTGTGTGTGTGTGTGTGTGTGTGTGTGTGTGTGTGTGTGTGTGGCTTCAGTCAGGCTTGGGGGCAAGCACTGAGGGGGGAACTTTGCCTTCCACTCAGAAGGATAGCTAACCTCTATCTTCAGTCATTACCCCTCTTTTGTCTTTCTCTATACTGATCTCCCCATGAATTAGGAAGGAAGGCTTCCCATTCATCTATTTTTCATGCCTCTTGTGTAGTTTTCAACTGTGAAAAGGGTTCAGTCTAAGCTTTCTGCTTCTCTTCTCCCCCTGAAAATATAAGACACACTTAATATCATCCACTACCTGCAACCCTCCATCAAGTCATCTCCCCTCTCTCTGCCTCAGGAGGGGTGATTGTAAGTGTGCGAGTGTGTGTTGTGACGTCAAGTCCGTGCATCTTTGTGTGTGTGTAGTTGTGTGTTCAGAGTGTTTGAACGCTTGTGTCTAGGTATGAAAAACAACTCATCTCCTTACTGATCTCCTCCCGGAACAAATGCTTCCTGAGTGAATTTTGCTTTCAGAGGCACAATCTCCCCCCCAACAATAGTGCTCCCTTTTAAAAGATTCCAAGAACAACACACATGCACACACACACACACACACACACACACACACACACACACACACACACACACACACACACACACACACACATGAAATCCTCATAAAACATCCACACTGGCCTTATGCTTGCCCTAGTTAAGAGGACATGATGTTCACTGCTCTTCAATGTGTATGAGGAGGAAAAAACATTGGTGTCATGTCAAGAATGGCATTAGGGGAGCAGTGGAGTAGAAGGAGGGCAAGAAACGCAAGGCATTGCATGTGTGTGTTTCTGGTGGTGGTGGGGGGGACGAGATCTTTTATGGGTGAGTGAGTTTTCTCCGTTTCTCTCTTTCAATGGAGATGACCATATGTGATCTGCTTGTGTGTGTGCTTGTTTTTCATTGTGTGAGCTGTGTGCTTTCCCTTTGTGTGAGTGGACGACATACAAGCTGCATTTAATTACAATTTATAACGAACTGTTTGGCTGACTTTACTTATTTGAGCATATAAATATAAACAAATGACTGACATTATTAGTTTTGTTGAGAATGAATATGTATAAAAACAATAGTAAAATGGTAGCATAGTGGACACTTACCACATCGCAACATCCAAGACCAATTCACACCTTTGATGCACATTATCCCCATTTCTTTCACTTGATAGGAATAGTGTGCACATGTATGTGTTTAATGGTTGTGGAGTGTAGTTTAGTAAAGGATGAGACGGAGGGGGTGGGAGGATGGGGGACAAGAGGTTTGGTGTCCCTCAATGACGCCTTGAAAAACCGGCCGGTATATAAATGGAGTGGCAGTAAACAAGTCTATTTTCTGTCTTTATCTATCTTTCTCTATCAATGAAGAAAGAAAAACTAATCTGAAAAAAGAACAATGGTATACTGCAGCATTTTAAACAGAGATGTGCTATGTGTCCGTTTACTTCAAATTCATAGTCTTGTGTTTATTTTATATCTTGTCATTTTATGTCTAATGTTCATCACTTTGAATTGCCTTGTTGAAAGGTAATACCAACAAACTTGCTTTGCCTTATATGGATATCGCTGGGTGTCAAATTAAAGGAAGATATAACATAATTCACTAAATTGTTGGGCAGCTGCAAGCTGCCAAAACAACTTCAGTGCTCCTTGGCAAGATATTCCCTCATTTTGATTGTGGTGGAGAGTGCTGTCTAAATGCCAGTTTAAATCCTCCACAGGTGTTTAATGGAGATGAGATGTGGTGACTGCAGGGCCATGGCATATGATTCACATCTGCATTTATTATTTTTCTCCACTCATGTATTCAGGTTTCCCTAAAATGGGAGTCTGTAGCTATAGGTGCAGGCTGTAGGCATTTGAATGTGTACTGTAACTACTGTACGTATGCAAACTGTTTTTAACCACCACACCCACAATTTTTTGCATACAAAATGGGTTCAGTGTGTATGTGTGTGAGTGTCCATGATTTAGTGGATCTAAGCCACCTTCCTGCGGAGTCGGTCTGGTCATATTGCCATTGAGCCGGCTAAGATGCCCCATAAGTCACGCCTTGTCTCTTCCTGTCAGCACATGCAGGTAACATCATGTAATGTATCCCTCCTCTCACTATTGCCCCATGGCCTGGGGTTTTGGCACAACTTCTGACCAGTGAGTCCTGCAGTGCATGGGCCATCCTCTCTCCTAATTGAATCATCGGAGTGCAAAAACAGGCATCAGACGGGATTCATGTCAGACTTGCCCCTGAGCATCCAGCTAGCCAGCCAGGCAGGCAGGCATTCAATGGTTATTCACAGAAAGACAAGCACAATGTGTGTGGATGCATGTGAGTCCATGTGCGAATGTGTGTGCCGTGAGGCTCCAAAGAGAGCACTCTAATTTCCGTCTCAGAGGAAAGTGTGATTGAACACAAACCCTTTCGCCAGCGGGTCGAAACAGTCACACGCTGCAACAACACAAGACAAGATAAAAAAGGAGAAGTCTTATTTTGTCTTTATACTGCCCTTTCTCAGTTTTTTCCTCCTCTTTCATCTTTGATTTCCCCTCTTCTTGAATATCTTTTAGCCGTTTCTAGTATTTTATTTATTTTCTATTTCCACCAATTTGCTGTTAGTGTAACAGTAATGTGGTGCGTAAGGTTAAGCAAATTTACTGCATTTCAGATTGCTTTCCTGTGAGAATTTGGGATTCTGTGTGTCTGTGTGTGTGTGGGCCATCTGGCCATGGACAGACCTGACTATGGCCACGATCACAACAGATTAGAATGAGGTGAAGGGGAAAGCTCTTCTTCTCTTCTTCATTTAACTCATCCCTCCTCGTCTCCCTCGCTTCATTTAACCTGCTCCACTTAACATTGTGTGTGTGTCTGTCTGTGTGCGTGCTCGTGCAAAGCATTTGAGCATCTGTGTGTGCCCGAGCTTCTTTCTGAAATGTCGCTATCATCTTGTACTGGTCAGTAATTGAGAACAAGTCACCTATTGGTATTTAATGGGAAGTGTTTAGCTTCTGAGGCTGTGGTTGACATCATGAATAACCTGCTGAATGTTAATCCCCACTGGTGGCATGCGGCTAACCTCGATGCTCACGAGTGTGAACACTCCTCTGATTAAAATGATTAATAAGGCTAATGGGTAAAAAACAGCGTCAGTTTAGGCTGAAGCACTGAGACAAACAGAGGGGGCACACACAAAGGGAGGCACTGATAGAGAGAGAGAGAGATAGGGAGAGTGTGTTTGGGCTCCCCCCATCTCTTCATCTGCTCAAGTCTGTTTGGCACTCATTCGCCACGAGTGGCTGTGACCCCAGTTTTGGCATGCCGTGAGAGTAAGCTGTATGAGTGAGTAAGTGTTTATATGTGTGTAGATGCTTGTGTGCATCATAACGTCATGGCTCTATGGCTCTTTGTGTGTGTGTGTTTGTTCAAATTGGCTCTGTGTGAAAGGAGCTAAGTGGGAATGATTTTTGGGCAGTTTGTCTAATGTGTCTGCAGCTACACAGTGACGTAGCTGCTGCAGAGCTGTTCTGTCCTCTTCTCCGGACTGCCGAGCGGGCGGGCCATGAGGGCTGATTGTGTCTTACTGACAGACCGATTCCCTGTTGTTAAAATGTGTATTCACAAGATGAGGCGTGCAGTGCACTTGAGGCGAGATGAGAAAGCGTCACAAATTGACCTTGATGGGATGTCGTGGGGAGAGGAGTGGCTTTTAGCCCTTTTCTTTATCTTTCCCCCTGGAGTAGTGCTTGGCGCTGGTATACCTTTCATTCTTAACGTTTCATTCACTCCTGCTAGTGGATATTGTAATGATGTGTTCTACAGCTTTTAGCTGTTCTTATATAGTTTATTTTCTGTAAGAATTTCTATAGCAACCCTGTCTCCTGTACACTTATATAAAACTAATCTGGAACAGTAAATACATTCAGAAGGAAACTTAATGCCTTTATTAGGTTGTATTATAACATTAGGAAATGTTGTGAATTAACACATTTGGCAAGATGCAAAACTGTTGATATTAAGCATATCAGTCAAATGTTCAGTATTTGTTTCCCACCAAAATATCAAATTTGCAATACAATGTCCACCTGTAGTTTCTACTCTTTGAATGATTCTGGGGCCACACATCGATTGATAAATATTACAATATCAAGTGCTATATGAATAAACAATTATTATTATCATTACTTCCAACACACAGTTAACTGTCAAAAACAGCCTTTGGCTCCTTTAAAATATTTAAAACAAATTGCTATAATTTAAAAAATGTATGTTGTTAATAATAATAAATCCTAGCCTGTAATCTGACTGAATTTGTATCTGATTTCACTTGATTGGTTTGAGGTGGCATAACATACAATAAATTCAATATGAAAAATCTACATAATTAAAAGCAAGTAAAATAAGCAGCCGGAAAATTGTATGGCAAACATAACAAGTCCAGTATCGAGTTTTAATTCAATATTCCAGTCACTCTGTATTTGAAATAAGAGATAATAAATGAGTGGTTATTATCAACTGACACTGAATTAACAAACTGGTTAACATTGTGTATAAAGGTACACCAGCAGCACTCGTTTGGATGAGAGGGCGAGTCAGGCAGTCTGCAGGTTGGGATCAGACAGTTCCTGCATTAAAATGTAAATATTGGATAACAGTGCAGTTTGTACAGTGAAGCCAAATATTTAAAGCAGCTCCTTTTTCATGTTAGGTGGCACCTTTACTTGCAAACTTTGGACACTTAAACTCACAAGTTGCTAATTTTGATGCATCTGCGGTGCTTATGCTCAGCCAGCCTCAGCAGAACTCAAGCAGTAGCCTATAGTAGAATGTAATCACAACACACATGCCACATGTCTGTTACGTTTCCCCATCCAATTCGTTCAGCTGTAAGAAACGTACAGCCCGGTCTTACATAATTAAAGAATAATGTTGAAGTTGGGTTTTAAATTTCCAATTGACTTTTTTGCATCCAGACATAATCTGCCAAGAAACAATCGTGATGCATCTGAGAATCAACTTTTTCCCTACTCCAAATATGGTCCACACAAGATGAACATAGAGAATTCCAACAGGACTGTTGGACTGATGATTTTTTATTGTTATTGATTCAACCCTTTGTGTTTGGTATGAAAAATAAATTGGCACAGTTTCAAGCAAAGTAATTTGGAATGCCATTGCCAAACCATGCACACAAAATTCAATGATACTTATCCACCTGGGAATAACCTCAGGTGCATCAAAATCAAGCAGCATTCTGCTTTCCTTTGTGAGCAGCAAAATTCATCCACGGAGCAACCTCCACCTCAAAGCATTTAAATTAAGCATCTATTAAGATTGCATGGATACAAGGACAAAGAACCCTTTTCTGAAGCAACGAAAGTAGAAGTCTGCATAACAGACATATTGTATGCAGACCTTCATAACAAAAATGACATTGTAAGGCAAATAAAAGGAGTAGAGTTGTCCATAAAGACTTGCCGCAGAATTGCAGTAGATGAAAGCACAAATGTGACTGATGACGACCAGCTGTGCTTGGAGAAAATGTGTTTTGCATGCTGCCATTCCTTTAAAAACCGAGAGGTTAGGTTATTCTGAATAAGCCTTTTTAATGAGAAAAAAAATTGTTGGGTCAAGTCGTGCAACTGTGGCACAGATGGCTTCTCTAACATGCAGGGGAAAAAAGGAGGGACTTTCAGGCTACAAGAACTCAATGGACATCACAAAAACAAAATTCACTCCCTTCAAAACTTTGGGGTCCGATCACCGAAGGCTTGCGTCATGTGGATGCTCCGACAGTATTGTTGTCATAACTTAGAATTCCTCATGGAAACTACGCTCTATAGCTTTAAAATGGCTTACATACGTACATGCGTAGGAAATAATAACCGCAGATCATTCCTTCAATTGTCGATATACAATATGATTGCCAATCGGCACAAGCCTACTAGTGATATAGAGTAATACTGTTTAGAAATTAAATCCATCTACCGATTGACATAATTTGGAAGGCATTTATGTCTGTGTCTGTCTTAACCACGTGCTTCCCTTTCCGTACCTTTTGCAAAGTATTTTTTCTTCTTATATCTGCAGTTTGTCCCATTTCTTTAATCTAAAATCACAGAACTTGCAGCAGAAGGGATTTTGCTAATCTACCTACATGGATGATAAAAAGCATCCTAGCACCAGCATGGTAGTCCATGTAACTGGCGATAGGAAAAACCATAATAAGGGAAGACAAGTTTGGTTTGGCCATTACCTACTGTTTACAAGATGCTTTGCTGATTGAGCGAGGATGTTGCTCCAAATTCAACTGCACCTAAACTACCTTTTTGAGGCTTAATTATAATTTTTTTGTAGAGACTGTGTCAGAGAAAATTCAGTGTAAATCTATGCTAGTTTCTAAGGCCAAAGCTTGTGATGTTAAAATATTGTAAGGGGTTTTGGTTTAACACCTGAAAAACATCAACCAAAACTTTATATTTAAAGCTGCAGCAATTGCAGGGATGTTGTATTGGATTGCACTACACTGTACAGGTGTTTATTATGTGTTAAGTCCCCCGCTGGTCCTCCAAATTACGTAAAGGACAAACTACATTGTTTGTCCATGTCCTGTAGAACAACACATAGAAGACACGATTTCCCTTAAAATCACTGTTGAAAAGTAAATGTTTTATGAAAATAAATCTGATTTTATGATATAACATTGCCATAGTTAAGGTTTGGTTAGATACAGACAGGCTGAAGTTGTGGGTACCTGTCCTAACACTCCGGGCCATACACTACGCAGACCATTGGGTGTGCAGTGACCATTTTGACAGACTACTGCCAGCCAAAGATGATACCTAAGCACCTTTTCCTAAATAAAAATGAGTGAAGAGTGGAGCTCTGCAGAAAGAGCAGAGTTTGTTATTACACAAAATCACACACAGCTACACAGCTACACACAAAATCATGGCAAGATAACAGCAACTTCTTCATCTTTCCATAATGTTGTCAGACACTTGTAATAATCTGTGCCTGTCAGTGCTAAAAACAAGCCCTTTTAGAGGACATACATTGATCACCGCTATTTCCAAAGCTTGTAATTGTAAGGGGTTCTAGTTCTTTTGTTTCCCTCAAAGCCCTTCGAGTCAACCTAAAAGAATCTATACAAATTGGATTAAAGCTTCAGGAAATGCAGGGATGTTGTATTGCATTGCTCTGCATTGTACAGGTGCACATGTTATTATGTCTACCCTTGGTATTTAATATACCATTCTTGACCAAGATATATTGCTTCTCCTGCATTATCATACAATATACATGTAGGGACAGTTTCCCAAACATTTGACACACTTCATGCTGCACTGACATTCAGGCAAGTTTGGATGTCATTATACTGTATGTCTCTTTATCACAGATAATGGGATATTGGTTTTCCAGTCTACTATAATTGAAGAGGTGAACATTCACATTTAGATATGCATTTGTGTTCATAATATTACTGTAAGTACCATATTTTCCGCTTTCTGAATTGTCAGCGTATTCATAAGACAAGAGAGACATAGACAGGATGCAGTCACAAATTAGAAAATACAAAGTGAAGGCTGCAATCAACTCTGCCCTTTTTTGCCATAATGCAGTGAAAATCACTGGGTGTTATTTTCATACCACCCTGAAATACTATTTTTCTTCTTGCACAAAACAAATTATCACTCAAATGAAATGAATACACACCAATGGCTATAGGGCTGCAAATAACACTGTACAGTGCAAAATGGAGATGAGCACAGTAAGTCTACATAATAGATGTACTAAACAGGCAGTTTGTCTCTAATGGCCTCAATAAACAGCCACATCGCCATCTAGTGAAAATGAAACGAAACAGAAGCTTAAAAGCTGGCAGTTGAAGTTACATTAGCTGCTGCTGTAGTGCAGGATAGTGCTGACCTTGTATATGTCATTGGGGATATAAACATCAATTGAGGTATTCTACACACAGACAAGGTGTACTAACAAAGGCACAGATCACACACACACACACACCACGAGAGTCAGTGCACAAAAGAAGGAATGCAGCTATTGTTCATAAAATCATACTTAAAAGACAAGGACTCAAATAGTATCTGCAGACTCATGTAGCGTATTCGCTAATGCTCTGCACCTGAGGGCAGGCATATACAACACATACAATTAAACAAAAACCAAGTGCTTTGTGTTGTTCTACATTTGAAAATGTGCTGACCGTCTGTGACTTCTTTATTTATAAGCATATCTCTTCCATATTATCTCTCACCATACTGTATGTACGTACACCATCAGTGTCAGACTACAGCTTGTGCTCTCAGGACTCCCTGCTCTTGTCTGTACCAAAACTATGTATCGAGGCTGGTATAAGAGCCATCATGTCAAGGCTTCATTGTCTTTGAGTGAACTGCAAAAATGTTAATAACAAGACTCCCTTGAATAAGTAACTGCAGTCTCAAGAGACCTTCCTGGTTAAATAAAGGTCAAATGAAATAATAAAGGGCACAATAATAAAGCCTACACTGACAAACTCGTCATTCAATCGGTAATGATTTGCATGTCTCAAACTAATGTCTAAATGTTTACACTGCCCTGGAAGCCTGAATAACGGTTTCCTATGTTGTAGTCTCACACACACACACACACACACACACGCACACGCACACGCACACGCACGTTGACCAAGCAGTTGTTGTTTGACAAGTGGATGGAAACAGTTGTGGTTTCTGCAGGCCCCGGCCTGATGCTGCAGAGGGGGCTTTAGCTGAAAACAGCAAATCTGAAAATTTTGATAACATCTGCACCAACTCGCATGGCAACAGTATTGTGAAAATAAATGCACACACGCTTGCAGAAACACACAGCCAGACCCAGCACACACAAACAGATACTGAGAAAGCTTCCTTTCCAGCCGGCCTTGCATTTTAGTTGTGGTAATTTTTCAGCCCAGTTTAGTTCATTTTAATCAGCATCATCTAATAAGTCCTCAGGCGCTGCTCTGTCACACAGCATTTGTGTTTAACAGTCTCCTTAGAGTTCAAGTCTAATTTTTTGGAAAAGTTTACTCTGCATGATTACTTTAAAATGACTAAGTCAAGGAAAACACAACATTTCATATATCAATTAAATATCTGCATATTACTTTAGCCTTAAATATTATTGTGCCAACACTGTGATCATATTGGGGCAGAGGTGAAGTTATAGTAAAAGGCTTGATCTAGCTTCTAGGACTGAAGAGCTACAATTACCTTGAAAGGTCTACTTTACTTTAAAAGATGCACAAAACAAGACAAATAATTTGGGCATTGTGTTTTAGAGTGGAAAAGGGAAGAGACATTGTTAGGTTTGAACTGATCCATTTATTTTTTTCACCATCCTTTATTGCAGGGAGACCAGCTGTAAGCAAAAGTCAACTGCCAAGTTAGGAAGTAAGCTGCCAAATCCACTGCTTTGGACTTGGCAGCTTTGGTTTTCAGGTCTATTAAATTATTTTGGTATGTTTTCATACAGACTTTTGATAGAACTGCAACATTTTGACAGTGTGAATCCATATACCCAGTTGTCTATTATGTTAACACAGAGCCTCATTCATTTGTGTCTGGAGTGTGGCCAATAGTGTCATCTGTGTGTCCCAGTTTTGTGAGGCCTCAATGTTTGGTCAGCGGACGTATTTGAATCAAAGCCACTAATGTAGATCACTAGACCAGAGTAGACTCTATAAATGATGCGATGGTGGGGTTGTTGATTTAGAATTAAGTCAATCAAAACCAATTTCTATGAAGGCAAAGAGGGTAACCATACCTGCCTGATACAAAAGGTTGGCACTGTAAGGAAGAATCCATAATCAGAGCACAACACATATTGTACATGCTGCACCTTTATTGGCTGTTTATACTGTATACTACTAAATGATTTTGCCAAATCTCCAGGAAGTTCTTGTATCACACTGGTCAGGGTGGATAGATGAGCATACAAAACACAGGACCAGTTCTTGTGGTGAAGGTCCCAGGTTTGGTTAGATTTTAGTTTAGGCTATAAAAACACTTTGGTTATGGAAAGATTGTAGTTTTAGTTAAATACTGAAAAAGAATAAAATTAAAGTACCATTTCTGTCGCCACGTTTCATCTTGCCTTATGGTTACATTGCTGTTAGGGATGCACTAGTCTATATCCACGACGTTCCACTTCCAGGATTGCTCCAGTGCAGCCGGAAAATTCTGCCGGATGCATGTCTTTTGCCGATGTCCATTTACATCAGCTTTCTTTGTGTTGGTATTTTAAACTCCGGTGGATTTATGAGGACTATGGGTAACTGCTCTTCAGATCTCTACATGGTAAATTGAGACAGCTAGCTAGACTATCTGTCCAATCTGAGTTTTCTGTTGCACACCTAAAACAACTTTTGAACAGACACGTTCCACCAAAACAAGTTCCTTCCCAAGGCTATTTTGCAGAGCTTAGCGCCGCCCATGATGATTGTGATTGGTTTAAAGAAATGGCAATAAACCAGAGCATGTTTTTCTCCCATCCCGGAATGCTGTGTGGACTAGCCAGATCCTCCTCCGCAGCGCTGGGGAGGAAGGTCTGGCAATGCAAGACTAGGTATGCACCGATACCACTTTTTTCAAATACGAGTAATACAAGTACTTATATTTGGATACTCGCCGATATCGAGTACTGATTCGAGAATTTAATAATACCAACAAATCTAAGCTGTATTTAAGTACCATGCCTTTTTCTTTACAAAGCTCAGTGCCTGTAGGCTGGACATTTCCCTGAGCTAGTGTCAATAAAATGATTCATATAATTCCTGATATAAAAATACTTACTAAAAAATAATTAATGCAAAGTATGATGACGTCATTTGCGTGCATATTAATTAGGCATGTGGATTTACTGCACCAGCTGAGAGTATGGTTTGTTTACCCAGCAGCTAAGTTCATAAAATGTGACCAAATTTAAAGACTTGTGTCAAACTATATTTAAGTTAGACTACAAACAGAGTTTGCGGGGTGGAGAGGCTGTATGCAGACAGAGCAGATTGAAATATCGCTTTCTTCACGTTTATGCCTGTTAAGCTGTTGAGAGAAATTGGGCTGACACTGCTACTTTAAATATCAGTGGTGATGCTTGTCTTACAACAGGCTGCAGAAGTTCTTTTTCACGAAGTCATGCAGCTTTGCTACATGGTTTCTGTGATGTGGTGACGGCTGGGAATCTCATACCTCGGCTCCAGTACACTGAGAAGACATCGAAATCCAGAATTATCAATGACTGACAATGGCTGGTCGTCAAGTGCAATGTATTGGGTAAGAGCCTCTGTTATTTTTACAGCTAAACATCTCCAAACAGCTGCACTGGAAAAACTCACTTTTACGTTAAAGGGTAAATATCTCGTCTTTGACAATATGTGGAGATCTTTTATGGTGTTATTAGAGGGGAGGAAAGCATTGGAGGCATGCTCTCCGTGTATGTCAACCATCAACAAATGAGTATTGCCATGTATTTAGTATACGTCTGTTTGTCTTTGCTTAGATTTATTTGAAGTGCTTTTCTCTTCGGGATAACTTTGGGATAAGTTAACTTTTGGACCACCGTTGATTCTTAAGCATGACTTATGTTGACTTACTGTGCCAAATATCGCATGTCACAGCCCTGTCATGTTTGTTTATTGTATTGAAGATGAGCCTTACTGTGACAGTTCTGATTTGCACCTGTATTATTTGTTGTAGTGTAATTATTTTCTGAAAATTAATAAACACACTTGTTGAAAAAAAAAACTCCAAACAGCTAGCATTGCTTCTCTTCTGCCGCTTACCTGCTCGACAGAGAAGTTAATGTCACCTTTTGAACAAAGACCAGTTTACTCGCCAAACAGTTGGGTATTCTAAGGCCAGCCTCTGACCGCTGATAGCCAATCATAGTTTACAAAAATGGGGTAGCACCAATTAGATTTCAGGTTTGGCCCAGGCTACTCCCTGGACACACACCTGCTTTAACCTGGATATTGTCCACTCAAACTTTGGAATGGAGGTAAAAGCCTCAAGTGACATTTTCTCATTGTAGATCTCAAATGAAAAAAAACTGATTCGGTCCTTCCAAAAAAGAGATTATTACATCCCCAATTAATTTCAGAAGTGGATTGAAAAATCAATAATGAATTATTTATTCTCTTACCACAGCAGACACAGAAATACATCTATCTACCTTCATCAATATGGTCAGGTTTTGTTCTCATTCAGACACCACACCTCTGAGTCATATTGAACATCTTATGTGGTGAGTAAAACAACGGAGCATCAATGGCTGCAAAGCATCACACCATGAAGTGTGGACATCAATACAGGCATTTGTAGACACATACAGTACACAGGCACCCACTGTATCAGTATTAATACACTCTGTTTCTGCCCCAGTGACAAGACGTGTGCTCGGTGGATACCCCCATAAAGCTTTGACACTTCATTGTTTCAATCTCACCTCATCAGGTAGATATCCTCTGAGGTGATATGTGAAACTGTGGAAGTGTAGACAAACATAAGTTTTAATATTGTTGGGGTTGGACACATCAAATTTCCAAAATAACAACTTTTGTCATTTTCGGGCATTTTCTGAAACGACCGATGATGTCGTTATACTTGGGAGGAAAGTCTCTCGAAAAGAGCTTGTGGTTGAGGTTGAGTTTGGCAGATCTGAAAATGCAAAGTCATTTTTTTAGGAAGAGCCATACACTGTAGGTTGTTTTGGTAGGCATTGATAATTGACTAATTTTAATATGATGACATGCTGGAACTGAAAGCTACTGCCCACTAAAGACTCTACAAATGCATTTTATCCCATAAGTTTGCCTTATTGGAGCATTGTCACCTTCTGGTACTATACTATACAAAGGCACTCTACTCAATTATCGCTAGGCTGAAATCTACCATGTAAATGGTAACACCTCAGTTAGATGCTGGGGTGTAGTGAGGTTTATCTTATTGTATATGATCACGGAGGAAACATCAAAGCCCAGAATACCACATATCTTTACACCAATAGAAAACAACCACAGAAGAAAATGTTCCACTTGACTGGCCAATCACTGCTTATTCTTTCTTTAATGGAAAAGTCTGCGCAGGGCATGATATCTGTAAGTGAGATCTGTTTCGCTGTCTTTAACTCGATCATCATCACACATGGACGGGCTGCATATTTTTCTGGTCGTTTTCTTAGGTAATTTTTTTAATACAAATATTGGATGATTTAATTACAATTGTTAGGTTCCATTTTTCAGAATAATTTATACCAACATTCTCATTACTTTTGTGTGAACTCCTGTAACACTGGGCACATGTCCAACTGTTTTTACGATTGTTTTTATTTCAGGAGTTGTTTCTTGCAGTCATGATTTAGTTTCTGGATCCATGTTGAAGGTGAGAGTCAAACCAGGAGACAACATCACTCTCTACTGTGACTGCAACATATCATCTGGAGTATACATAGTGTGGAACAGGAAATGCTCTCATGAGAATCAGCCTTCTCTTATCCTTGTAGTAGATCAAGATTTATTTAAGGATCCTCATTTCCAATTTGTGAGAAACTTTTCTTCTAACTCCTATGACCTGCTGATCACAAACATCACTGATTCTGATGAGGGCCTCTACTACTGTGGAACTAAGCAGTCAAGAGTGGAGGATAAAGAATACATTACTCAAAAATATGTTTACAGATATGGCAACGTCACAACAAGGATCCTATTGGGTAAGTATGTTGGCCTGACTTGTCTTTGTGTGACTGCAGTGAATGTAATTATTTGACTAAATGATCATCATCAGTGTTGAGAGTAAGAAAAAGATACAAAAGTAGCGCAATTTCAGTAATATTGTACCTGTTACAATCTCAGTAATGCGAGTAACAATGGAATTTAACCCCGAATTTGAGTGGTGTTTTGTTAAGAATTCACCAACACCACGAAACATTTCGCCACCAGAGAAAAATCCGTTAGTAAAAGAGTAACGCTGTGTTGAAGTGAGGTGCTGTCCCGTCACAGTTCCTGTGGTCAGAGCCAGAAACTAGAGACAGTATGGACAACATCTGTGTCCCAACAGGTAATGGTACATCAGCACGGACAGC
Source organism: Perca fluviatilis (assembly GCF_010015445.1). Classification (NCBI taxonomy): domain Eukaryota; kingdom Metazoa; phylum Chordata; class Actinopteri; order Perciformes; family Percidae; genus Perca; species Perca fluviatilis. The sequence goes on along the minus strand of NC_053112.1, from coordinate 25,578,722 downwards.
AGTCTGTCCGAGCAACTGACAGCTTTAAACATGTTGGGAATAATGTTTAGGCTTGCTACACGTAAATATTACCATTACATTTTATCAGTGGTGGAAATAACTATACCGTACCTACTTTTAATTGAGTATATCCATTTTCTCTTACTTTATACTTCTACTCCACTACAATTCAGAGTCAAGTATTATACGTTTTATTTTGCAGATTCAGATTATAATACAAAATCTTATGAATATGTATTAAATTGGATAAAGATGAGAATTTGTTGATCCCGTAGTGAAATTCACACGCTTCCTGCCATGTCATACTTCCGCAGTTATTTTGGTGAAAGTAACTCAATAGTAGTGTAAAGCATTACAATTCAGAGACATTAATATTGTAATATAACTAATCACTCTCAAATGACAGTAACTAGTAATCTATAATGCATTACATTTTGGAAGTAACTTGCCCAACATTGATCATCATTCAGTAGCGAAATGTGCCCAGATATTGTGCACTTATATACATTTTTAAAAAGGTGAACCATCATGAAGTCTAGAGCACCATAAAATAGCACTTATACAACATATACTGTATGTGAAGATTATATCCTTCAACAACCTTCAATCTGGATTTAAATAGTGCAAAAATTGTTTTTTTACAGATAATTCTTGTAAGTGCACCCAAGTTTCCCATAAGTATTTGTATGCATAGTGAGTTTTGGGATGATTTTACATTTAAAATCTGAGGCTCAAACAAGGTTAAAGGTTGCACATTGCACTTAATGTTGAAATGAGCTCAAAGTCTGATAAAAATAGACATTATTCAAATGAGAATGGATATTTCTTTAAAAGGCAATTCTGATTTCTGGCTAAAGTTAAAAAAGTCTACCAACAGGGTCAGCACTGCACATGGGTCTTGGCAGAACAAATAGTAACAATACAGTATAAAAAAAAACTTTTGAGTTCCCCACAAACTCCACTGAATTCTATTTAAATCCAACAGTATTTTTATTCTAGAAACTATCTGAGGGTCCTGGTTCCTGTGGTCATGGAACAACTATTTCACTTATGTCCACATACAACTTTGATCAGGAAAATAAACAATTTTGGTGAGATCAGAGTTTAATGAAGCTAATCGACTTTGTTTTGTTTTGGATTCAGACTCCTGTGTGCCTCAGCATGACACTCCACTCATGCAAGACTGTGGTGTGTGCTGGACGCTGCTGTTCTCTCTGTGTCCAGCTTTCGCTGTTCTCTCCTCTCTCCTCTCAGGTTTTCTGGTTTATCACCTCTGTCGGAAAAAAGGTAACTACTGTATATCTCACAAATATCCATAATACATGATATGAAATTAATTTCAACCACAAAGAAACCTGGATTAAGGTCTCCTCTTTGGATCTGTGTTTGAGTTTGGGTGTACCATGCTTTAGTGATGCTGTATTGATTTCTGCAGCTAAAGAACCTGAAGCTGATCAGCAAAGACCTCAAACAAGAATGAATCAGGTAGGTGTAACGGTAGAATATAATGAATGACGACATTAAATCAGTACACGATCATGATTCTAAACAACAAATGTCAAATTTTAGGATGAAGATGTGTGTTATGCTGCAGTGGAAATCCGTCAAGCGTCACAGAGATCAAAGAAGAAGAAAACCCAGAGTTCTGACTTCTGCACATATTCTGCCATCAATACATCTAGGATGTAGAGAGCCTAAAGAACAGAAAAGAACAAACATTATAAATTGTATAATAATTATTGTTTGTAAGTGATCAATGCTACTTCACCAATAGACCATATATTATATATACCTAAAATAGAAGTATTTAAAAGCTCTGTACCGTGAGCTAGCGATAGAGCGGAAGTTACTGGTTGTATTTAGCCGCTACAGAGCTCAGAGACGCCGGCTACCAGCAGCAGTTGTTTAGCTGCCAATAGGTGACTGTGAGCCGGCTACAGGCACCGCCAGATGCCAGTCCTTTCAGGGGCCATGGTAGTTGAGTTTAGCCAGAAAAAGTGAGCGTCATGCAGTTTAAAGTTTGAGAAAAAGATCAGGTTTGGATTAAGACATTCCCAATGAACGAACAAGCGTTTCCTGAGTGAAAGCATAAATACGTGTTTTGGCATGGCTGGCCGAGTGGCACTATATCCATGGTATTGAAAGAGGTAATTAATTCTTGCATGTTTTGTTTTGTTGTGCCTTATCGAACCCACCCTGCTTTTTTTACAAATCGCAAATTTCTAATTTTCTTATAATAAATAAAATAAAACTCCAGACGGAAAACCTACTTGTTGTCGTTGATTACAATTCAGCTTCACTTTTGTGATTCAAATCAATCTTTAACATTTAATAATGGTCGTGATGTTGGCTTGTCTGTAACAAGACATGATTGCTGTTTTCAGACAATTTCCTGTTTCTAAGTTAGCCATCAGCCCCTACATACCCTTCACCAGTACAGATTTATATAACTCAAAGTATTTATGTTGAAGCTCATTCTGATAGAAAAAATAAAATATATTTTAAGGACAAATCATACAAAAGCCAAGATGGCTATAGTTTAATTTTCTTACTTTGCTTATTTATTTAAAGGATGGCCCAGTCACAGTTTACAAGAAGTTACAAGACAACACAGAGGTGTCAGTAAAGCCTCGTGTAGCACCTTGTAGTCAGTAAAGCTCACAGGAAACTCACAGGAACAAACAGCCCCTCATACGGCTGCAGAGCTCAACGTGACGACAGACTGACGCTGCAGATTAGTGTACAGCTTCACTGTCCACAGTTGTCTGTGTATGTTGAGAATACAGATAATTCTTCAAATAGATACAAGCACACACAAACCAACAACACCAACGATTCATTAACTGTATAAATGGCTATGGAGTTTTGACAACAGTTTATTTCAGAGACTTAATATTTGTATATCTGGGAGCATTTAAAACCAGGGTAGGGTAAAATGCTGATTTTATAATCTATGTTAGCCACACCAGCTCCAGGTGAAACTGTGGTGACCTCTAGTGGAGATGTTAAGTAATAAACCAATAAGACGACTGGATGAGGTTTGACCCCAAGCTGTCCTGAACAGCCTCGCGATCAATGTGCCATCTTGATTCTACATTTATTCACTATAGCTGTTGCAACTTTACATCATCATAAACACATTTCTCAACAGTGGACGGTCCAATACTGCAAATAAAATTAAGACCTTAAAAGCAGTATTATTTTACACCTACTGTAATGTGACAAAACCCCAAACATTATACCTTACTGATATTTTAGTTTGTCAGTTTTGTACTACTGTAAGTATCATGCAGACACTTTAACAGACCATGTCTCCATTGACATAACAGTGACTATACATTGACAATTTACTCAATTCCAACAATTTCACACTCACTGTTTTTGATTGTTTCACATTGGATTATCCGTACTGTTAGTGGCATTTACCACAGTGTATAGAAATTCATTCATAAAAAAATATTCACACTGACTGAATTTCCTGGCTCATTATTTCATTCTTCACAGAGGAAACGTGTGTTTTATTTCCTTCCACAACTTAAAAAAAGTTAAAAATTCCTTACATATACACATTGCCATCTAGATCTAAACCTGTTTGTTGTTGTTGTTGATTACAATTTAGCTTCAGGTTCACATTTGTGATTGAAATCGATATGTAACATTTCAGAATGGTGGTGATGATTGTGTCTCTGTAACAACACGCAAAAGTGTTTTTTTCAGACAATTTCCTGTTTGTATTTCAAGTTAGCCATCAGCCCCCACATACCCTTCACGAGTGATCCGATACAATTCCAGGTAAGCTTTACAGGAAACCCACAGTGACATAACAGCCCCTCATACAACTGCAAAGCTTAACACGCAGACAGACAGCAGCTGCAGACTAGTGGCCTGCTGAAGGTGTTGTTAAGTTAGATGTTATTTATGTCTAACTACAGTCAAGCCAAAGCTCTGCAGCCACCTGAGCTACATTTAGACGTACTGTTTATTTCTGAATCTATGTCATATAAGTGACCACATCCTTACTTTGTGAAATCAAATGAGGTCTGTTCTGGTTGCACTGTGTGTGAGTGTAGCCTACTTAGTTTGCAAGACAGATGCAGAGTGTGGTTTCATACTCAGATATGGTCAGTGGAGTTATATTCAATATATGATGTTCATCTGCATCCTGATGTCTGAATAATATATTGTGTCATTTTTGGATGGATGATTGTTTGTTAAACAAAATACATATTTATTTTGACTTATTCTAATATTTATGTTTACCCATATAGGCCTACACACATATGGATATACAATTGACAATAACTTGCAATGAGGATTGGAATATTGGAAACTTGAAAAAAGTTGTTATGGGAAAAACATAGAAGGGTAAAGGGATGCTGATTGTGAACAGTTAGCCACACCAGCTCCAGGTTAGAGCTGTCGGGTTCGGTCTTAATTTCTATTATTTTACACGGGCTCGGGCCGGGCTCGGGCTTGCGCTTCGGGTTGCATGGTAAATGAGCGGTCAGCTGATGCGTTTCGATTAGCGTGAAAATGGATCCTGAGGAGGTGAAACGGAGGCTGGTCTCTGGAGGACTTAGCCTGTTTCTTTGTTCCAACTTCCAAGTGGCCTATAGCCTCCGTTAGTCATGAATAAATGATGTTAAAACATGTAAAAATGACACATTTTTTACGAAAGACAAAGGAGCTGTGTGCGTGAGGCGCAGTCTCTTTTTTCTTTCTCTCCCTTTTCCGCCGAGTGGTGCGTGTGCCCGCTCGCGGTGTGAAGCGCGTGTCCGCGCTATTCTCCGACACTCTGACTGCTGATAGACGGCCTTTTGTACAGTTCGGCTGTAAATGGGTTCGGTCTTTTAAAAAGCTGTCAATCAAAATGTACTTGTCGGGCTCGGGCCGAACTCTGTCGGGCTCGGGCCTTTTCGGGCCGTACTTTTAAGCAGTGTTCGAACTATACCGTGGCCTTCGGGGGAGCCCACTTTTTTTCCACGCGGGGAGGGGGTCGTGCGCTTGCAACTTACAATGACTTACAAAGATAACATAACAGCTACAAGTGTATGCACTATACAGGATTTACCCTATCATACTTTATCGACAGGAATAGATAGGGCAAACAGCCACCCACAAATATATAAACAATAAGAAGAATACCAGAATTCCTCCGTTCAATTAGACCATAGCGACGCATCCCAAGCTTCCATCCTTAACAAACAGCCATGTATATGGGCTCTTCCAGGCTCTCCACTGCTGGCTGTTCCAATTTAACGGGAGAGAGGAGCGAGAGGGGTTAGGATCATCTTCAGCCAGAGAGGACATTATTTCTTCAGCTTCTTCTTGCGTTGTCACCCCGGTGGGAGGTGTGCTAACAGGGCTTGCAGCAGGCGAATTAGTCGTGCTATTAACGTCATCGCTACACAGTTTCTTAGTAAAACCAAAATTAATTAAACTGCCTTGTTTTCTTTTTGCCATGGCTATATGATGCTTACTGCAGAATGGATTTCAAGGACTTTGCGCACCGATTAATGGCCTCCAATGTTTATATTTTTTTCTACGAATCTTTGAGTTAACATGTAGCCTACTAAACATGAGTTGGATTTGCACCGCAGCGCCGCCACGTCTTGATGCTCATAACAAGAATAACATGTATAGTTTCCTTTATTGAAGTGAATTGGGTTTAAATCACCATCACGCATGAATTATATTTTTGCAGTTTTACACATTATAATTCACGATGATCACATTACACAAAACTGAAATTGCACGTCAAAATGACACATTGTCAATATTTTTAGAGACCCCCCAAAATTTCACAAATCACGTTTTCAGGGGAGCCCATGTCTTATTAAGGGGAGGAGAGCTCCCCCTAGCTCCCCCGTAGTTCGCACCCTGCTTTTAAGGCCCGATTACAGCTCTACTCCAGGTGAAAGTCTCCTGACCTCTAGTGGAGATGTTAAGTAGTAAACCAAAAAGGCCTCACATTTAAATTTGACTCAAAGATGTCCAAACTAAATGACATATGCTGGGTTCTAATAAAATAAAACAAAAACAAACATAGGCTACAGCTTTAGTTCTGAACAGCAGCCCAGTCAAATCCAGAGTGAGAAAATGCAAAACCCTGGTGGGACACATACACAGGGTATTTTACTGTAGTGTTGCCTTTGGCTGTAATCGCAAATGCACAATAATTACAATTAGCCTACTGCATTTTGCATTTCTACACTGATAAATCACAAAGCCCTCATTCCCTTATAAATAGCAACAAAAGAATCAGATTTGTGCCACAACAGACAAGAGCACATGTTAGCAATAGTTAGGTTCATTACAACAAAGACAATACAATACAATACAATACAATACAGGGGGGGAGCTATTTTACTGCCCAATATCTCATGTAAACATATCTGCGGGGAGCGATGAGGTCGGTGTCTGGCCCGCCAAACACTGTTCTACTGTTGTAATAAACATTGTAAACATGAGTTGTCTGACTGAACTGGTTATGAGTTAAATAAACAACCTTCCTCAGTCTTAGAATTAAACCGAAAAGAGGACAACACTCAGTTACACAAAAGTGATTAAACAACGATACCACCTTAACAGCTGAATAAAGCATCACCAAGAAAGCCAATACAGAGAAGTGTACGTTAGACCATATAAACTTGACAGCTGCTATAGCAAACACATTAAGAGATTCGCACAGTTTTTACACACACACACAAACACACACACACACAAAGCTAATGTACGTTTCTAGGCAAACGGTGATTGTTTAAGTGGTAAACTGTACAGTGAGTTACAACAATAGACCACAACAGTCCCGCCCCTACTCCGAGAGACCTAAGGTTCCGGAAGTAAATTTTCCATTAATTTCTCCCATTGACTTCTGGAAAAATGCGTACATAAAGAGTTTTAGACCATGCCTTAGCTAACCAGCTACGAAGTGACTCATAAGCATACAACATATCATTTTGAGTGAAAAAACGAACAGAAAATCAAGACTGTACATATTTTCATTTCAGAGCGAAGGAACTACTCATCCCATAAACCACCGCGCACCATTGAATATTATAGTCAGAGACTACCGCGAAAGAGCCTCTTGAACAACTTTCAATCTGAAGACTCAAGCACTTTTTCCTCCAAACATACTGATTTTTATATAGTGAATCAGAGGCATCACTGTGGGATTGTTCAGGATTGTAGGTAATGAAGTACTTATCCAAGACATCGCGAATAAAAGACATTCATCTCAAAACAAGGTTGGTGCCCCATGAACTTTTGGTGTCTATATGAACATATACAATCGCTTAGTCATATCGTAGCTGGTTTTAACAAATGTAAAATTCAGGAGGATCCACCACAAATATGTTGGAATTGCTAACTTGGCCAAACCCAGAATGCACCTGTTATCCACAACATTTAAGGTGTGTTTGATTTGGTTACCTTAGCCTGCTAGGTGGGTGGTGCATTAAATCAGTGAGTATGCAACCTTTTTTCTTTTTATATCTATGCTGAGATATATTAATGCTAATCTTAACCATAACACATAATGACGTCATTAATTGTATTGCTTTTTATTCATTCTTTTGTCCTGTGCATAAACTCCAGCACAGGTGCAACCGCACTCCCCACACCCCCTAACACTCAGCCATCGAACGTAAACATTTCGAACATGTATTTTTCCCAGAGTGTCAGCTGAGTGCAGAGCTCTTTACCGTGCAGAGTCGCCTCTCTGCCCTCCAGTGGCCCCACACACAAGGCAGCTTCTTCTCTTCTGCAGCAGCTGATTTGGATAATTTCTTTTGTTCCCTTCGCACAGTTTATCATGACTTTGTTACAGTTACGATGGTAAATGTAATTTGTTACTTCCACCCCTGCTTAGGAATATGATAAAGTGTTATATAAAACCCTCTATGAAACTATATTTAAATTTGTTTTGGAATTTCAAAGATCTAATCCTCTACATGTTTGATCCAGGCTCTAGTGACTCAGTGCTGTGTCCTGGACGATGATGTTCACTCCAGCTTTTACTGTTCTCTCCTCCTTCATCTACTTTATGAATCACCTCTGTCATAAAACAGGTAGGCTACTGTAGTAGGCTACTGTAATACTGAAAATCTCCATGTCCATTGTGAGAGTTTATTATTTATTTTTTTTAAGTAAATTTGCTTTTGTGATTGTTTTTATTTTCCAGTAGTTGTATCCTGTAGTCATGATTGGATCTCAGGATCCGTGTTGAAGTGACAGTCCGACCAGGAGACGACATCACTCTCTACTGTGACTGCAAATGATCATCTGGAGGATTTATAGTGTGGTACAGGAACTGCCTTCACGAGAACCAGCCTTCTCTTGTCCTTAAACTAAATTGTGATGCATGGAGACAAACCACTATCGCTGCAGGATTTGATTGTAATTGAAATTGTAAAATGAATTTAACACAGATGATATTTAGTTTCCCTTGCAAACAGTATGAAAACATGTATGTGATACAGTTTAGGGTTTTATTTTTCATGCAAAAAGCAATGATGGGTTTGCAAACACGGTTTCTGTGATGTGGTGAAGGCTGGGAATTTCATACCTTGGCTCCAGTACACTGAGAAGACATTGAAACCCAGTATTATCAATGACTGACAATGGCTGGTCGTCAAGTGAAATGTGAAAAAAGCAAAAAATCTCCAAACAGTTCTGCTCTGCTGCCTACCTGCTTGACGGAGAAGTTAATGTAACCTTGCTATAAGGTGGTATCGGGTATGGTAGTATCAGAGTTATTTTATGATTACAAGTACGTGTGCACAGCATTGCTGTGTTTACAATTTTCAGTAAACACCATATAATGTAATATACATATGTAATATAAAGCTTCATACTTTATCCACTCGGTTCCAAATCTAACCAAAGACCAATTTACTCGCCAAACAGTTGGGTATACTAAGGCCGGCCTATGACTTTTTGCTAGAAAAATGTGGTAGCACCAATTAGATTCCATATTTGGCCCAGGCTACTCCCTGGACACGCCCCTGCTTTAACCTGGATATTGTCCACTCAAACCTTGGAATGGAGGTAAAAGCCTCAAGTGACATTTTCTCATTGTAGATCTCAAATGAAAATAAACTGATTCGGTCCTTCCAAAAAAGGGATTATTACATCCCCAATTAATTTCAGAAGTGGAGTTAAAAATCAATAATGAATTATTTATTCTCTTACCACAGCAGACACAGAAATACATATATCTACCTTCATCAATATGGTCAGGTTTTGTTCTCATTCAGACACCACACCTCTGAGTCACACTGAACATCTTATGTGGTGAGTAAAACAACGGAGCATCAATGGCTGCACAGCATCACACCATGAAGTGTGGACATCAATACAGGCATTTGTAGACACATACAGTACACAGGCACCCACTGTATCAGTATTAATACACTCTGTTTCTGCCCCAGTGACAAGACGTGTGCTCGGTGGATACCCCCATGAAGCTTTGACACTTCATTGTTTCAATCTCACCTCATCAGGCAGATATCCTCTGAGGTGATATGTGCTATTACAAACTGTGGAAGTGTAGATAAACATACGTTTTAAAATTGTTGGGGTTGGACAAAACATCAAATTTCCGAAATAACAACTTTTGCTTGATGATGACGTTATACTTGGGAGGAAAGTCTCTCGGAAAGAGCTTGTGGTTGAGTTTGGCAGATCCGAAAATGCTAAGAGTAATTTTTTTAGGAAAAGCCATACACTGTAGGTTGTTTTGGTAGGCGTTGATAATTGACTCATTTTAATATGATGACATGCTGGAACTGAAAGCTACTGCCCACTAAAGACTATACAAATGCATTTTATCCCATAAGGTTGCCTTATTGGAGGATTGTCTCCTTCTGGTACTTATGCATTCTATAACAACCCTAGGCAACTATACTATACGTCCTACAAAGGCACTAACTCAAGTATCGCTAGGCTGAAATCTACCATGTAAATGGTAACACCTCAGTTGCTGGGGTGTAGTGAGGTTTATCTTATTGTATATGATCACGGAGGAAACATCAAAGCCCAGAATACCACATATCTTTACACCAATAGAAAACAACCACAGAAGAAAATGTTCCACTTGACTGGCCAATCACCGCCTATTCTTCCTTTTATGGAAAAATCTGCGCAGGGCATGATATCTATCTGTTTCGCTGTCTTTAACTCGATCATCATCACACATGGACGGGCTGCATATTTTTCTGGTCGTTTTCTTAGGTAATTCTTTTAATACAAATTTTGGATGATTTAATTACAATTGTTAGGTTAACATTCTCATTACTTTTGTGTAAACTCCTGTAACACTGGGCACATGTCCAACTGTTTTTATGATTGTTTTTATTTCAGGAGTTGTTTCTTGCAGTCAGGATTTAGTTTCTGGATCCATGTTGAAGGTGAGAGTCAGATCAGGAGACAACATCACTCTCTACTGTGACTGCAACATATCATCTGGAGTAAACATAGTGTGGTACAGGAACTGCTCTCATGAGAATCAGCCTTCTCTTATCCTTGTAGTAGATCAAGATTTATTTAAGGATCCTCAGAAGATTCCCCCTCATTTCCAATTTGTGAGAAACTTTTCTTCTAACTCCTATGACCTGCTGATCACAAACATCACTGATTCTGATGAGGGCCTCTACTACTGTGGAACTAAGCAGTCAAGAGTGGAGGATAAAGAATTCATTACTCAAAAATATGTTTACAGATATGGCAACGTCACAACAAGGATCCTATTGGGTAAGTATGTTGGCCTGACTTGTCTTTGTGTGACTGCAGTGAATGTAATTATTTGACTAAATGATCATCATCAGTGTTGAGAGTAAGAAAAAGATACAAAAGTAGCGCAATTTCAGTAATATTGTACCTGTTACAATCTCAGTAATGCGAGTAACAATGGAATTTAACCCCGAATTTGAGTGGTGTTTTGTTAAGAATTCACCAACACCACGAAACATTTCGCCACCAGAGAAAAATCCGTTAGTAAAAGAGTAACGCTGCGTTGAAGCGAGGTGCTGTCCCGTCACAGTTCCTGTGGTCAGAGCCAGAACCTAGAGACAGTATGGACAACATCTGTGTCCCAACAGGTAATGGTACATCAGCACGGACAGCAGTCTGTCCGCGCAACTGACAGCTTTAAACATGTTGGGAATAATGTTTAGGCTTGCTACACGTAAATATTACAATTACATTTTATCAGCGGTGGAAATAACTATACTGTACTTCAATACACTTGTAAGGTAGCCTACTTTTAATTGAGTATATCCATTTTCTCTTACGTTATACTTCTACTCCACTACAATTCAGAGTCAAGTATTGTACATTTTACTTTGGAGATTCAGATTAATAATACAAAATCTTATGAATAAATACATCCCGTGGTGAAATTCACAAGCTACCTGCTAAGTCATACTTCCGCGGTTATTTTGGTGAAAGTAACTCAATAGTAGTGTAAAGCATTACAATTCAGAGACAGTAATATTGTTATATAATGTATTACTCTCAAATGACAGTAACTAATAATCTATAATGCATTACATTTTGGAAGTAACTTGCCCAACACTGATCATCATTCAGTAGCAAAATGTGCCCAGATATTGTGCACTTATATTCATTTTTAAAAAGGTGATCCATCATGAAGTCTAGAGCACCATATAATAGCACTTATACAACATATACTGTATGTGAAGATTATATCCGTCAACAACCTCCAATCTGGATTTAAATTGTGCATAATTTTTTTTACAGATAATTCTTATTTATATATCTGAACTGTTGTAAGTGCACCCAAGTTTCCCATAAGTATTATTATGCATGGTGAGTTTTGGGATAATTTTACATTTAAAATCTCAGGCTCAAACAAGGTTAAAGGTTGCACACTGCACTTAATGTTGAAATGAGCTCAAAGTCTGATAAAAATAGACATTATTCAAATGAGAATGGATATTTCTTTAAAAGGCAATTTTGATTTCTGGCTAAAGTTAAAAAAAGTCTTCCAACCGGGCATGGTCAGCACTGCACATGGGTCTTGGTAGAAGAAATAGTAACGTCAATACAGTATAAAAAAAAACCTTTGAGTTTCCCACGAACTCCACTGAATTCTATTTAAATCCAACAGTATTTGTATTCTAGTAAGTATCTGAGGTTCCTGATTCCTGTGGTCATGACACAACTATTTCACTTATGTCCACATACAACTTCGATCAGGAAAATAAACAATTTTGGTGAGATCAGAGTTTAATGAAGCTAATCGACTTTGTTTTGTTTTGGATTCAGACTCCTGTGTGCCTCAGCATGACACTCCACTCATGCAAGACTGTGGTGTGTGCTGGACGCTGCTGTTCTCTCTGTGTCCAGCTTTTGCTGTTCTCTCCTCTCTCCTCTCCAGTTTTCTGGTTTATCACCTCTGTCGCAAAAAAGGTAACTACTGTATATCTCACAAATATCCATAATACATGATACGAAATGAATATCAACCACAAAGAAACCTGGATTAAGGTCTCCTCTTTGGATCTGTGTTTGAGTTTGGGTGTACCATGCTTTAGTGATGCTGTATTGATTTCTGCAGCTAAAGAACCTGAAGCTGATCAGCAAAGACCTCAAACAAGACTGAATCAGGTAGGTGTAACGGTAGAATATAATGAATGACGACATTAAATCAGTACACGATCATGATTCTAAACAACAAATGTCAAATTTTAGGATGAAGATGTGTGTTATGCTGCCGTGGAAATCCGTCAAACGTCACAGAGACCAAAGAAGAAGAAAACCCAGAGTTCTGACTTCTGCACATATTCTGCCATCAATACATCTAGGATGTAGAGAGCCTAAAGAACAGAAAAGAACAAACATTATAAATTGTATAATAATGATTAACTAGAAAATGCATTTCCTGCAGAAAATGCGTGGGAATGCTGGATAGCTGAATTGCTAAAGCTAAACTGGGTGAATAGCTTAAATCTGTAAGAAGAATTTGAAGTAGTGAGAAAAAGTTGAAAAAAGTGGAAATTGGTTTAATAAGTATGAATTTCATTGAAAAGTTGAATAACACCACTAGAACATTCATTGTAGAACAGCATTCCCACTAATTACTGCCTGTAGTATATGGGTGTGTCTGTCAAAGTGCTGTCATGGTAACCATTGGCCAGTGAATATGTTTGTAAACATTTTTTGAAGACTAATCAGTTGACGAGCAACACCTGCTGAAACTGTCAGCTGGGCCACATGAAGCTCAGAGACCCTGAGAGCAAGCTCTCAAATAAAGGCTCATACTAGCAAAACGATAACTGCTATCAGTCAAATGACGTCACCCTGAGCACCACAAGACCTTTGTGAACATATCGGTATAAAATTTATGTTGATAAACTTAGAAATGTGGGCATATCAGCGATTTAAAAAAGTGGTTCGTTCAGACTTTTGCTGGAAAATATGCAGGACGTTTACCATTGCAGTCAATGGAGAAAAATTTAGAACTGTTGTCATTTGGAAGCTCACTGAGCCAAAAGTAAAAGGCATAACACAAAAATACCTACGTTTTGATGTATAAATTGTGTATGACAAGTAGATATTGTGGGCGTGAGAGCAATTTATAGAGAAGGAACTAAGATAATTTTTTTAAGGCTTTGTGCTGTAGCTGTGACATCATCCACTCTAAGCTACCCCATACACACTCATTAGAAACGCAGAAAAATCCTGAAAAGATCACAAACTTAAACAGCTTTTTCACAAAAACTGTAAAAGATATCAAACTGAAAAGATACGTTTGTTTAGCGTCTGTAGGTGAAAGTGTGAAGGAGCTGAAACCTTTGGGAGCGGAAGAAGATTTTAAGGAGTTGAAGCATGCTCTCATTCACTTCAATGTTCATAAAAAGTGTTAAAAAGCTTAATATTTTAAAAAGTATAAATAGTAGAAAAAAAGTTGAAGAAGTCCCATCATTAGCTGAAAGAGCGGAACATTTTAAAAGTTGAATGGTTTAAATAGCTGAAAGTATGCAGAACTTACGCAGAGCCAAAAAACGTACGGAATAATAAGAATAAAGAAAACCGAATAACAATAGTTGGAATGCTGTTGAACAGCATTCCCACTAATGACAAATTGTAAAGTATAGACAATTCTGTTACTTATCGCAGGGTGCGATTTTCCGAGGGGATGCGTGAGATTTCCTAGCCTGGATGCCAGCCGAATTTCATTCGAGGTCGAATGAAAACATTCGAGGTCGGGAAATTCTGACTAGAATCTGAGTATGACCACGTCAGGCTAGAGATTTCCCCCTTTCTGGTCTATATCCCTGCCTCTGCTGAATTATTTTTTATCTCCGATTGGGACAAAATGTAACCCCCCCCCCGAAAGTGATCAATGCTACACCAATAGACTATATATTATATACCTAAAATAGAAGTATTTAAAAAAAAAGTAAAGCTCTGTACCATGAGCTACTGATAGAACGATAAAACGGCCAGATGCCAGATGCCAGTCCTTTCAGGGGCCATGGTAGTTGAGTTTAGCCAGAAAATGTGAGCGTCATGCAGTTTAAAGTTTGAGAAAAAGATCAGGTTTGGATTAAGACATTCCCAATGAACGAACAAGCGTTTCCTGAGTGAAAGTAGTTTGTTTTTGGCGCGAAGTGAACCGTGCTCTCCGGCTTGAAAGCACTGTTTTATGTTGACACCACATTGTGCCATTTCATTTTGAGATTATTTTCCATTGAATATTGAAGTGCATAAATACATGTTTTGGCATGGCTGGCCCGACTATATCCATGGTATTGAAAAGGGTAATTCATTCTTGCATGTTTTATTTTGTTGTGCCTAATCAAACCCCCCCCCCACTTCTGCTTTTTTTCACAAATCACACCCTGACTTATCTTAAAGCTGGGCAACAATCATCATTATTTACTAATATGTGTAAAAATCTGTACATTGTTTTCTGAAAATGAAACCAACGATGTTGTGAAAAGCTGATACTAAACTCTATTTCTAATTTTCTTATAATAAAATAAAATCGATCTGTAACATTCAATAATGGCTGTGATGTTGGCTTGTCTGTAACAAGACATGATTGCTGTTTTCAGAACTTCCTGTTTTTATCTCAAGTTAGCCATCAGCCCCTACATACCCTTCACCAGTACAGTTTGATATTAGCCTGACGTGGTCATACTCAGATTCTAGTCAGAATACGAACTTCCCGACCTCGAATTTTGTGGGCGGGGCTAAGTTCGGCTGGCATCCAGGCTAGTTTGATATAACTCAAAATATTTGTTATGTTGGAGCTCATACTGCTAGAGAGAATACAATATATTTTAAAGACAAATACAAAAGCCAAGATGGCTATAGTTACATTTTCTTACATTGCTTATTCATTTAAAGGATGGCCAAGTTGGAGTTTACAAGAAGTTACAAGACAACATAGAGGTGTCAGTAAAGCCAACCTCAGCCACATCGTGTAGCACCTTGTAGTCAGTAAAGCTCACAGGAAACTCACAGGAACAAACAGCCCCTCATACGGCTGCAGAGCTCAACGTGACGACAGACTGACGCTGCAGATTAGTATACAGCTTCACTGTCCACAGTTGACTGTGCATGTTGAGAATACAGATAATTCTTCAAATAGATACAAGCACACACAAACCAACGACAACAGAAAACCTCCTGGTCTCATGTTTTTTTTTTTACATTATTGATTCATTAACTGTAAAAATGTATTTATACAGTTTTTAATTTTATTTAATTCATTTCAGAGACTTACTTTGTATATTTTGGAGCATTTAAAACCAGGGTAGGGTAAAATGCTGATTTTATAATCTCTGTTAGCCACACCAGCTCCAGGTGAAACTGTGGTGACCTCTAGTGGAGATGTTAAGTAATAAACCAATAAGACGACTGGATGAGGTTTGACCCCAAGCTGTCCTGAACAGCCTCGAGATCAATGTGCCATCTTGCTTCTACATTGATTCACTATAGATGCTGCAACTTTACATCATCATAAACACATTTCTCAACAGTGGAGGGTCACATTCTGCAAATGAAATTAAGACCATAAATGTGACACAACCCCAAAAATGATCTCCTACTGTTATTTTAGTTTGTCAGTTTTATACTACTGTAAATATCAATCTAATACATCTAATGCAGACCCTTTAGCAGACCATGTCTCCATTGACATAACAGTGACAACTTACTCAATTCCAACAATTTCACACTCAGTTTTCTATTGTTTCACATTGGATTATCAGTACTGTTAGTGGCATTTACCACAGTGTATCGAAATGAATTAATCAAAAAATATATTTCCTGGTTCATTATTTCATTCTTCATGGAGTAAACGTGTGTTTTATTTCCTTCCACAACTTAAAAAAAAGTAAAAAATTGCTCACATGTAGGGCTGGGTGATATGGACAAAATCAAATTTTTGACCAAATACCTCGATACCGATACTGACGATATTGTAGTGTTGATTTCAAAATCAGTAATTTTGTCACCTGTGACTGTAGGTCTAGTTATCTGCCTTTTAGGGAATTTAAGCATCATCTGGCGGAAATCTGCAGGGGTTGCCATGGTTACGTATCTCCAACCGACAAGGAGGCTCTCAGGAAATGATGTTGAAAATGACCCACTTAGTGCATCCGAAAAAGATACACACTACTGTTAATTTGCCCAAAAGTATGTTGAGCGATAGTGTACATGTTGAGTGTATATAGTGCAGAGTAGGAGATTTTGGACACCACACACACACCAGGCGTGCCTGGAGTAGCCCCGCCCCCTTTTGAATTCTACAAAAAATTCTAACACAAACAAAAACCAACTGTCGGAATGTTTGTGTTCAATGTGACATCACAGGATCAAAGGACCAAATAGGTGGTGGACCGAACACTGCTATCTGCTTTAGTTTTTGAAAGGATCTATCCTCGCCGATAGAGTAGCTGCTTTTTTTACATAAACTAAATAATTTTTTTCTGAACACGTATCCGTTTGTTGGCAGTGACAAGTCGATCATATTTTTTTAAAACTAAATTTACGTTTAATAAACGGATTAGTCAAACGCGAGGGAGTACTTAACATCTAATCAATCAAAAAACTAATTCTATCGTCACGTGACTAAAGTCTGCCAATAATATTTGTTCAAAATAAAGTGCCATTACCACGACTGTAGCATAGCACATCCGTTTTCTAGCTAGCTAGCTACATCCATGAGCGCATGCCATAAGAGCGGGAACATTTTCTATGGTGTAAAATCTTGGGGAAATCACCATAAAATCTTCTCTAACGAAAACTACACAATCAAACATTTTGCAGCAGGAATCCTATCTGAAGTCGAGAAACATTAACAGCGGCATCCAAGATTCCAGGTGTAATGGCTCCGGTAAATACTGCTGTTTATACCTGTCTTCTAACATTAATGTTAGCTTAGTTAGTGCATGAACTCTGTAAACCGTTAACATATAACGTTATTCCGTTTTATGTTTGTATTTACAGATAACGTTACATTTGTTAGAAATGACATACAGATCACAGAGAAGAAAACATTAGTTTTGAGGAGATACTACGGTGGCCGGGAAGTGCAATGCAACATTACAAAGAATGAAACACTTTTACATTTTGGAAAACAAATTTACATTTTGGAAAACAAAATAACATTTTAGAAAACAAATTTACATTTTGGAAAACAAAATAACATTTTAGAAAACAAATTTACATTTTAGAAAACAAATTTACATTTTGGAAAACAAATTTACATTTTGGAAAACAAAATAACATTTTAGAAAACAAATTTACATTTTGGAAAACAAAATAACATTTTAGAAAACAAATTTACATTTTGGAAAACAAAATAACATTTTCGAAAACAAATTTACATTTTAGAAAACAAATTTACATTTTGGAAAACAAAATAACATTTTAGAAAACAAATTTACATTTTCGAAAACAAATTAACAAGATGCAAAACACTTTTACCAGTCCCGAAACAAATTTACAAATGACAGATTCTTCACGGAAAGGGAATGTACCACATACCGGAAGTGATGAGGTTTTGTATACATGTCGCCTTGACTACGGCAGTTATGGATCGAATGCGTCAATAGAGCCGCCATCTTGGAACAGGGGATGCACTGCCTTATATACTGTCTATGGGCCGTCCTTAATGCATCAGCGTCAATGTAGGCAAAGGTCTAACGGAAATAAAATCACTATAAATCGTCAAAATCTCATGCGATGTTCTAGTTTTTTTAAACAAAAAGACAAAGAGACTAATTAATGTGTTAATACAAAGAATATTTATTATAATCAGTTCACAGATATGAGTACAAACGGAAACTTCACCCTTCTGAACTAAGAGGTTCTGCTTCAAAGTGAAGTTTAAACAGACTGAAATGTCCAGGCTCACTCCCCCACTAATGATTCATTTATTTCTGCATGTATTTATTTATTTACGAGACTTTAAGTCGCGTGTTTCGTCGATCCACAGTCCGAGTCCCGCCAGACTCCCTTTAGGAAACCTGTGATTTAAACTTCAGCAGGCTGTGACAGTCCGCTCCGTTCAGTCCTGGATCTGATTCTCCCGGGCTTCCCTTCCCTCCAGCGGGCCCAGCAATACGGCCTGGGTCTCCAGCTGCGTGGTGTCGGTTTTGGCTCCCAGGAATGGGCAGTGAGCTCCAGGTCCTGCGCTGCAGCGACGGACTCAGCTGCCCCCTGCTGTAGCTTCGATCCGGCCGCGGCTGTCGTTACGTTCCCTGTTTTTCCAATGTTTCCGTCAGGTCCGCGTCATATAAAAAACTCCAAACACCGACCACGTAAAGTCACCATAAACTTCATTCACGCCATATACTCACTCACAACAACACAAATTGACTGCGCTCACCAACAACACCTCATCACTTCCGGTATGTGGTACATTCCCTTTCCGTGAAGAATCTGTCATTTGTAAATTTGTTTCGGGACTGGTAAAAGTGTTTTGCATCTTGTTAATTTGTTTTCGAAAATGTAAATTTGTTTTCTAAAATGTTATTTTGTTTTCCAAAATGTAAATTTGTTTTCTAAAATGTAAATTTGTTTTCGAAAATGTTATTTTGTTTTCCAAAATGTAAATTTGTTTTCTAAAATGTTATTTTGGTTTTCCAAAATGTAAATTTGTTTTCTAAAATGTTATTTTGTTTTCCAAAATGTAAATTTGTTTTCCAAAATGTAAATTTGTTTTCTAAAATGTAAATTTGTTTTCTAAAATGTTATTTTGTTTTCCAAAATGTAAATTTGTTTTCTAAAATGTTATTTTGTTTTCCAAAATGTAAATTTGTTTTCCAAAATGTAAATTTGTTTTCCAAAATGTAAATTTGTCTCGAGCTTTGTAAAAGTGTTTCATTCTTTGTAATGTTGCATTGCACTTCCCGGCCACCGTAAGATACAGAGCTAACGTGTTAGCATGTAAATGTTAGCTAGATGTAATGTTAGCAGTGCATGTTAACATTAACATAAACACAGTTATTCTATCAGGCTGTAGCGCCGGAAATAAGGATATGAAAGACGATTACTAGACAGAGATTAAAGTGGGAAAGATAACATTTATCAAATAAGTTTACATCTACTAGCTACATCACCTAATAGCTAGTCATGGAAGAGATAACATGTAACGTTATTAGCTAGCTACATAAGATTACATCAACTACAGATAACCTAACGTTACTAGCTAGGCATGGAAGAGATAACATGTATTACATAGGTTTACATCAACAGCAGATATCCTAATAGCTAATCATGGAAGAGATACCATGCATTAAATAACATTACATTACAATTGTTATCCTTATACATTTTATCATCAAACAACAACAAAGCAATTAAAACTAAATGTATTTTACATTTTTCTTTCCGCTTGCTAGAAAGACACCTACACTGATATCTAATTTGGGAAGTTCTCACAGTCCACACAAAGACACGTCTGTACATGGGAGCTCATTCAATTTGCATGTGCATCTCCCTTTGACACACTGTGTTTTTTTACAGGAGCAGTACACAAGCTCCAAGATGCCAACAGGGGCTGGGGGACGTGTCATCCAGTCAATCCCAAAGAAGTCTCCCTCAATCTTCCAACCATGGGCCATTGGTGGGGGAACATCAGCCTGACTCTTCAGGGACCTTCTGTATATGGCTGCCTGGTAGTTTGCCCGCTGGGTGTGGTTATGCAAAGCATCCCTGTTTGGTGGTAGACTTCTGTCTGTGCACTTTCCACTCTCAGACATTGCGTAATTGACATCCCTACAGTCTTTAAGGTCACAGAGGGCACAGGTAAATGCTTCTGTAGCTTCATACAGCTCTGCTGGCAGTGGAAAAGCTGTTCCCTACCTATTCATTGTGGCACAATGGTCTTTGTTAGAAAGCAGTGTTTTAAATGCCTTCACTTTATCAACGCCATACAGAGCACTTACTGTATCACAGCCAGTGAAACAGTGAAGTCCAATCAGAGCATCTGATATTTTATCACCTAGATGGCTCTGTATTTGCTGTACATGTATGGTGCGTTTGAAGTAGACGTTTGCTCAAATTCTCTGCAGAACGAAATGGCCAATAAAAAATACATCAGTGTCAGGACTGTTGATCACAATATTTGTACAGTAGCCTACTGTGAGGCATGCGCACAGTGAAGCAATAGCCGAGTGTCTGCCTCCTCCTGTATTGTAGACAATGCTGGCAGTGGTAACACCTCAAGGTCTGTACCACTGTTGTTTAGTCTGATTACTTGACACTCAGAGCCATGTCCAACTACCAATGTAATGTCCTCAATTTGATCTATCCTAGACTTAGACCACGACTCAAAGAAAAACTGCTCCTTGTTGTCACCACAAGACAAGAACTTGGACCATTGTTTCGGTGTTTTCTGGTCAGCCAAATATGTTTTAGTCAACTGACATCCTTTTGTAGCTCTTCTGTCTCGTTCCGCGTTCTTTATGCTCATCTGTTTGTAGGTATCAGGCTGGGCTGGACTGGGACAAAAAATTGGCCCTGGCATTTTTGGCCCAGGCGGCCCACACCCACCGTGATTGGTCAGACACAGTCCTCTTAAAATATGCGTGCATTCTATGATATGAGTTGCCTAGTGTTCTGTGTTCATGTGATAGTTTTGGATCCTTCAAGATGGGTGTCAAGACTTATCTGTTGATCTTACACTTAAATAATTCATTTATTCTTACTGTACGTACACACCGCCGCCGACTTGAGCTGCAAAGAAGCTCTGGCCTCCCTTTTCGAGGACGCTTGTCAAAAAGTACGGGGAAGCTTATTGACGCTTTGGCCGCTCTGACGTAGCAGCATTCTTCGATCATGTTCAACACATGATTGAAGAAAAAGCACAAGCAGCCACAGCACAGCCAACACACTGACACTAGAAACCTTTTATAAATTGCATATATATAATGACAGAATTTGTATTGTTTGTTGGTTGCGGCTGTGTCTGTTAGCAGTTAGCTCGCTCGTTAGCCGCTGAACCGCAGCAGAATGCAGGCAGAGCTAGCAGCCGCCAGCTGTTGATCCGTGCAGGACTTCACCGTGAGCGGACTGTTTAGAGACCATGTGACTGGCAGGTAACGTTAACTGGTCCCTATACGCAAACAATGTCATATCATAAATGATAGGGGAACCCAGCAACGGCGATTATGAGATTTTCCTCCATTTTCATGGAACTAATGTCTTGGTAGGAACAAAAGTTTACATCGTATGTTTCTCTGGGATCAGCCAGCGCGAAGGACGTCTATATTCCGATTGGTTGCTGCCGTTTGCCGCTGCTTGCCGCTGAACCGCGTCATAGCTCATTACCATAAAGTTGACCAAAGTTCAACTTTCTGATTGACGCTCTGGACGCTCAAAACGCCCAAAACGCCGACAGATTTGACGCTCCTTGCAGCTGCGAGAAGCCAGCTTCCATTGAAAATGAATGACTTCCGGTATCTTTAGAAGCTTAAGTCGGCGGCGGTGTGTACGTACGGTTAGAGTTATGATTTGTATATTTATTGTATTTTTATTACTTTTTATTATTGATATATGATAATGTATTGCCATTATTGTTATTATTACTATTTTGCTTAATATTGGCTTAGCAACTTTAAAACCTAAAAAGCATTTTCAATGTAAGCTTAAACAGCCACTAACTTTAATGTTACCGCCAAACTGCTTGTTGTCGTTATGATGTGACACACACACACACACACACACACACACACACACACACACAGCCTCCCTCCCTTCCATAGAGTCCCTGTTAATTTGCCTACTCCTTACCACATCGTCATCTACTCTCTCTTCCATCTTTTCCTCACTCGCTCCCATGGCCCTGTCATGGTCACTCTCCTCCTCCTCGGCTTCTTCCCTGTCATGATGTTGTTTCAACTTCTCTCCTCCTTCCTCTACTTCAGATAATGCTGATGTTGTAGCAGCTACTACAGCCCCAAACATGTCAGAAATTTTGGCACATTTTGAGGAATCCGCCTGTAGATTCTTAATCTTTTTCTCCTGTAATTTCTCTGCACCTCCCTTGCACTTTGGTGGTCGTTTGTCCATTTTAACGTGAATGCTAAACTTCCAGCATAACTATTACAGCTCGTGTCTCAGGGCCGGGAGGCGTGGCCATAGTGGGATTCGTAAATTTGTGGCCCGGAGTGGGGAAGGGGGTTCCTGGATTT
The DNA here is from genome assembly GCF_010015445.1 of Perca fluviatilis. Taxonomy (NCBI): domain Eukaryota; kingdom Metazoa; phylum Chordata; class Actinopteri; order Perciformes; family Percidae; genus Perca; species Perca fluviatilis. The sequence continues at coordinate 25,556,046 of NC_053112.1, read as the reverse complement.
GATTGGGTCAGGCCAGTGCAAATAAAGAAAATTAACCAATGGGCCGCTATTAGTTCTTTAAGGGCCAAAAAATAAAAAAAGGCCTATTTATATCGGCGATTCGGCCCAGTACATTGTTGGCAAATCTTCCAAATGTATTTTGGGGTTTCATGGTTTGTACCAGTGCCATTGCATCACACACCCAGGTTCAGCCATCAGGGATTTCAACTGTGGCTGGTGGATTTACTGACCCTTCTAGAAAGTGCATTAATTTGGCTTTGTTTTTACAATTGAGCTATCAATGTTTGCAATTTCTGCAGGCAAGGGCCCCAGACTATAGACCAGCATTTCCCCTATGTCTATCTTCCTCACTGTTCCAACCACAATTTTTTTATTTTACCTTTATTTAACCAGGAAAGTCCCATTGAGATTAAAAACCTATTTTTCAAGGGAGTCCTGGCCAAGAAGCAGCAAAAGAGTTACAAACATACAATACAATTACATACACATTATGAAAAACAGTTAAAAAGGATCGACTCAAGTGTTCTCAATCTGGACTTAAAAGCGTTCAATGAAGGTAATTCAGTCAATTTCCAGTCTTTTTGCAACATGTTCCATGTGTGGGGGCTGAGTAAACAAAAGCCCTTTTTCCCAGTTCTGCAAGTGGAACAGCGAGCAACAAAAGATCATTCGAATGCAAACAATGAGAGCCAACACTCCTCCGTGAGATTAAGTTACAGATGTAGGATGGCAATAGACCAAGCATGGCCTTATAAATGAAAGTATACCAGTGACCCAGCCTCCTGGAGGACAAAGAAGGCCATCCCACTCGAGAATACAGTTCACAGTGATGGGTCAAGACCCTACAATTAGTAATGAACCGCAGAGAAGCATGATATGCAATGTCAATCTTATGGAGACATTTAACAGAGGCATTCATGTATAACAGGTCTCCATAGTCTAAAATAGATAAAAATGTTGCATTAACAAGGCACTTTTTTGCCTCAAAAGAAAAACAGAATTTATTACGAAAGAAAAAGCCCAATTTAAGTTTAAGCATTTTCACAAGATTGTGTCAAACGAACAGTGTCAAAAGCTTTACAATAAGCCTTGCAAAGAGATCTCTATCTGCTTTGAGGGCTATCTCCCGTCCTCTCACTTTGGTGACACTTGAGGTAGCTGTGTGTTAAATGTCTTGAGTTTCATTTTCTTCAATGGTACATGAAATTCAACCTCATCTGTGTTGAGACGTTGCTGAAAGAATTCAACAATTCTCATCCAATTCTGTTCTCTGTATCGTTTATCTTTTCTGCCAAGTCATGTCCTTGACCTCCATTGTGATGGCTGCTCTCTCGTGCTGTGTCAGTGTCCACCTTTGGACTGCACCTTTGTTCAATGAAAAACCATCTCTTGCCAGTATGCTGAGGTATAGCTGTAATTGATTCTGTCGTATGAAAAGAACCACGGCAGCATGAACCGGATGCTGGAAAGATGCAGACCCCAGTTTGAATGATAGCAGATCCTCTACCATTTCAATGTAGGAACTCCAAAACTGGTATGTCTTGCTTTCTTGTTGTTTGTTGAATTTGTCATAGCCTTCAAGGATTGTGTTGAGCACCTGTGATTCACTAATTACATGACATATTTCTTCAGGAAAGGCACTTTGGAGGTCAGCAGCAACTTTTAAAGCAGCTTCACGGCAGTCTTGAGTATCTCCTGAGCTTTGGCATAGATGGCTTGGTCTCCTGAAGTTGGAGTCTGTCTGCAATTTCTGTTGATCTTTTAAGGATGGTTTTTACAGTTCCCAATTCTGTAGGACTTGCATCAATCATTGGAAGGTACCCAATGTTGGTTGGTGGTGGAATTGGATCTCCACGGATCACTGTGTTAAAACCAGTCCAGGAAGGAAGGACTTTGTCATGGACTGCAGTCTTCATCAGAAAATAAGCACCATCTCATTTATGTGCTGATTTCCTGGTAAGGATGTGGGTGTCTGGATTTAGTTCCACTTCTTTTCCAAAATGTTCTGGGCCTGTTCTCTTCCCTCTGATGTATGTCTCAAGGTTAGTAGGGGGTGGCTCAAAAGACCTCTTTCTTCTTTTCTGTAAACACTGATGGTCAGGGGTAGGTTCATTACATGGAATCATTTTTTTGAATTATTATGCCATTTGTATTGTGTGTAGTCCCCTTACCAGATAACATTTCCTCTCCAAAATCATTATTGTCCCAAACTAGAGTTGCTTGCAGCTGTACTTGCATGTTTTTGGGGATGTAAGTGTCACCTCGTAGTATTTGTAGCATCATGCATGCGTGTCATGTTCAAGTACCTGTGAGTTAGAGGAACAGTGCCCAAGACCATTCAATAAGCCTATCAGCTGAGCTGATCCTGTCATGTGTCTGACAGCCATGGCTAATGCACAATGTTTGGGCATAAGCCAGCTCCCTTTCATTGTTAGCTTAATAACATCCTGGCCAATTGACACAATCTTCTCAGCCTCCTCTTCACTAACATCCACTCTTTCATTGTCAGTAGAGGGATCTGTTGCCATGGCTGTAGTCTATGCAATGAAATTGAATAGCTTATCTGGGACCAGATTTGATGCAGCTGACATCGTAAGTAGCTGTGCTGTTGGTGGCCATGTGAGTTTGGGTGTTGTCTTACACTTTTCAACTATGGCATCTTTCAGTGTCATGGCTACATGGAACAAGAGGCGGTTCTCATTTGTGTCATCTGTTTCAATTTTTCTTGTGTTGTCTTCATCTGATGATGAGGATGAAGATGCTGATGACAAAGACGATCCAGCTGTGGCAACTTCATCGTGGACCATTTTGTGTGGTGTCAAATCCTCAACATAGACAAAGTCATGCCTTGATAGTTTTTGAAACTTTAGAAAAGGATATTACTTTTTTAATCTCACTTTTAGGGAACCATATTTGTAAGAGGAGATGTCAATTCCTTCTGTTTCATGGACACATTTCTTGAACAGTGCATTCAACTTTGATAGCTTAAGCACCTTACGCTTTCTTAGCAAACTCTCCTCCACCACTGTTGTACAGAAATGCTTGTATCCAGTCTGAAACTGGCTGTTTCCTGTGCAGTCATGTTCATCTGTTTTGTACAGAAATACAGTGTAGTTTCTGTAGCATCTGAAATGATACATTGCTTCTGAGGCAACAAGGTCCATTCCACGTATTTGTAGTAGCAGATTTCCATCCCTGCGTGACTCTGCTGCAAGAACTAGCTTACCAGCTGTGTTTCACATTTTTGAAGATTCTCCTTTACCCTTTTCCGGTTATATTTTTGGGTGAAATATTTATCACTTGTGCATATTAAGCACTGCCTTGGAAGGAGATGTGGTGCTCTTTTTAGATGACCCGAAACCTCTGTTGTGGTTGAGCGGAGAACTCTAACCTCTGTTGGCATATTATCATTTGTATTTGTGGTGTATGCTTCTTCATCTAATTGTAATGGAAAAGATAAGAGAAAAACAGGAAAATGTGATGACTGCATGGATTGTAGTACTAATGCTTCCAACTTTATAGTATAGTTTTCAAATTCTTTAAATTGTCAAATAAAACAAACATATAATTATTTGTTTACTGTAATAAAGCTTTTTTCTTTTTCTTTTGTTTAGTGTATTAATTACTCAAGACATAAATTGGCTAAAAATGTCAACCTTATTTTCAGTTTCAGCAGCTACAAGCTGATACCAAGTTGGATAACCAATTCAAGTTACTGCTGAGCCCTAATGGTATGCTTTTATTATTCATATTGACACAAGGTGTGATTACATGCATTTTAATCTGGGCTCATCTAGTTACTTTTTTAGTAAGTACCTCATAAATGTAAATCCTCATTTATTAGACTGTGAACCAATAATTTTACTACACTGTTTACAACTCTGCTAATCTGTTTCCCCAGGTAATCCCAGATCCTCAGCCCTGCTGTGAGATATCTTCTTGACCTGATCTGACTAAACCCCAACACATCTATTCTGCTGAAACAATGAAAATGCCTTTTGTTTTTCACGGTTCATCATAAAACCCTTTTAATGTTTTGCTCAACTGTTTGGTGGAGCACATTTTAAATCGCTATATGATGAAAAATGTGTCCACTAGATGTCGCTGTGTCTATAGTAGCCTTTTTATTAGTTTACCTTGACTAAAATGTCAATTAAGACACGGGGCTCTGTCTGGCCCTTCTCTTAATACATCCATGGTCTGGCCTGGCAGGATTGACATGGGCAGGGTTTGTTTTTTATGTGCATAGTTTCGGAGGGAAATTGTTAATATTATATGTTAAATGTTCTACCATTATATATATTCCTGCCATATATTACTACTACTAAAGCCTAGCTCGATCAAATAGTTGAATTGTCATTTAGTTATAAAGGTAGTCATGCTAAGATAGTACATATTCAACTTTTATAAGAATAAATATATAATAATTAACTTAATATATATGTTATTACATTATATAATTATATCTATGATTTTTCACTATTTCTGAGATGTAAATATCTATAATTTATGTTTGGGGTTAAAATGGATTCCAAGCATTTATACCATGATTTATCCAAACGTATGAGGTCAAACAACTACACTTAACCACTATAAAGCTGCTTTACAAACCTTCAACTTCCTGTAATGTGAATAAACCTTTATAATCAAGAAACAGTGTCGACGGATTCCTTTCCTACCCTGAAAAGGGTATGATGTTTGTTGGTATACAGCTAGTAACATGCACACAACACTCTAAATCCAAGGTAAAGTGTCATAATATTTACGTTAGATGTATAAATATAGGCCTACAATGTAACATTACCGTTGTTACTCGGTTACTCCCACCCATTTCGGGGTCCTAGTCTGGCCGTCTGCGATTGGTTAGTATTTTTAATGACGTTAAAAACTACAATCTGATTGGTTCAGCTACTAGAGCTGTCCCGCGATTTGCCTAAGCAGATTGACAATCAAAATATACAATTGTGAAAATATATGATCAAACCAGAGTTGCCAGCAAATTTTATTTGACTACATATAATTACTTAATATCGTACATAAAAGAATTGTATACTCTATTGATGGGGATCGATCAACAACACGACAAATGCGTTTGGCCCACCGTCTAAAAGGCAACAATGCGAGATTATAGAACTCTTATCTACCGAGTCATTTCAACTCGTAACCACTACACACGGTGTGTTGTTTTACAGAAAAGTCGGTAACGCTTTAGATTACAACCCGGAAATTAATGCGTAAGTACTCGGAAATTACAGCGTACTTTTCGGTAATTATAGTGTACTTATAAAGTAAGTACGTGTAATTATAAGGGAACAATTTATAATATTTGGGTAATAAAGGGGTAACAACCAGGAAAAGTATGGCGTAAGTACACCGAATTTACAGCGTACCACAGCGTACCTTTCAGTAATTATAGTGTACTTATAAAGTATGTACAGCGTACCTTTCAGTAATTATAGTGTACTTATAAAGTATGTATATGTAATTATGAGGGAACAATTTATAATATTTGGGTAATATAGGGGTAACAACCAGGAAAAGTACGGCATAAGTACACCGAATTTACAGCGTACCTTTCAGTAATTATAGTGTACTTATAAAGTATGTATATGTAATTATCAGGGAACAATTTATAATATTTGGGGAATAAAAACCAGGAAAAATATAAATAATATGCAATATTTCATATCTAAGGGCTAACTATTTTAATATTGCATGGTATGTAGGCTATGACATATGCTAAAAAAATATAGGGCTAAATGATTTATACAGTAATTCATAACTTAGTGGTAACTATTCAAATGATAGGCCTATGTGATATAGCCTATACATGCAAAACAACAATCTTATGTTTTTAAGAGCAGTGGCGGCTTGTCAATAGAGGGCGCTGGGGTGCCGCCCCCATCAAAATTCCAGAAATATAAATGTATACAAAAATGATATAAAAATGAAATAAAAAATGAAAAATAAAATAAAATAGTTTACTCATATGATATGCCGGCTGGTAGTAAGAGCCTCAGCATTTAATAAAAAGTGGCTTTAATCCGTTAACTATTTTCTATGTTTCAATATGTTTCCTCCGGTTTCTTGGCTGCAGGGACGCCGGCCAAATGGATGTGTATGTGAGTCCTTAAACTTTTGGCCAGCATGTGACCTGAAGCTGGTCTCTAATTGGTTTCTTAAAGATTCTCCTCCGGACGCACCTCGCTGCGTCCCTGGCAAATCAGAATTGGAGATATGTTATTTTATCCAATCTTATTGGTTCTCAACACCTGTCATTCAACTCTTCCCCCGGCCGCTACTGGAGAGTGAACGTGGACACAATAGTAGAGCCAGCAGGTAGCTCCTGTGTTGTTGAAATGGTCTAACCACTTTGATTAAAGTAGGAAACTAGCAACAATAAACAAGGAGAGATTCTTGAAAGGGTGAAAGAGAAGTTATACAACGTCGTGGAGCTGCCGACCCCGTCCAAACGGCGTGTGAATTGAATATTCCGGTGAGTTATCTTAGCTGCTAGCTAGCTAACAGCAAATTACTACTATCGGTGTTGTTTACCTTGAGAATTGTTGCTTGATTTGTGTCGGAATTAGCTACTAACCTGATGAACCTGATAAAAGGGTATGGTTAATATTGAAATTGTTGTCATTGTACATTTAGGAAAATGTTAACTTAGCTGTTGGTTAATTCAGCTACAGACACGTATGTATTTTCCGTCCTTTAGTTGTGATTGCTATGTTTTCTGTAAGCTAGCTAGTCAATTAAGATGGACAAATAACATTGAGTTTAAGCTAAAATGTTTAAGTGAAATGTGGTTAAAATGTGTAGTATGTAAGAATATTTTGTATCTTGAGGAGAAACACAAGTGAACTGTTACTATGGACAAGTGAGTGACTATTCTACTATTTTGTGCAGGCTGTTTTTTTGGTGAGACTCTACTAGAGACAGAACTGTGCTGCTCAAGTCACTGTCGTCATACTGCCTTCTGGGTTTCATCTTCATCATCACCATCTTCTTACCGCTCACTCGATCTTCGCCATCATCATCTCCACTACTCACAGGATTTTCCCGTCGTTTCCCTACTCCATTCTCTGAGGAGCCAGGATGGACAGTTTTACCCTGCTAAGGGTGGTGGTAGGAACTTGAGTGCACTTAAACTAATGAAACAGGGTTGAACAAAGACTGATTTAGTATTCCCCTGTTTATCTCTATGAAATGAGAGATCTCAGTTTTTGGTTAATTTGGTTTTATATTTCTAATTTTCTTTGTTTTTGATATTTAAGTTGTGGTTTGAGTACATTGGGTTTGAACCTAATTGGCCTATCTAAATTTGATTACCATACTGAATCATTTAGTTTAGCCATGCTAGACTTCTGGTAAAAGATTATTTTGCATAATCTCAAATTGAAAGTAGTACTGGTTGTGGGTGCAATTTGTTTCATGCCCAAGGTAGGAGTTAAATGAAGACAGGGGAAACAAAAATAACACTACAGTTAAACAAATTTACTCTGTTGTTGTGGTATTTTAAAAAAAACTCAGTCACAATCTTATTATGTTTGTAACTTGAATCTTGTATTGTCTTGCTGTTTTTAAATACATAGTTGTTTAAATAAAGTTGTGCTGGTTGTTTTGCCCAGTTTCAAAGTACTGCTTTATATTCCCCCCCCCCAAAAAAAAGCGCCCCCCCAAAAATAATTATCACCAGCCGCCACCCAGCCGCCATGATGGATAGTATGCAAATTGGGACGCTGCAACGTTGTGGCATGAGAGTGACGTAGCTTGTTGGACACAGTAACTAAGAGGGGCGGGTCTTTGCTAATTGTTGGTTATTATCGGACATACTGATTTAAGTATATTAAGTATATATAATGTACGTTACCAGAAATGATTTGATGTTATGAAGAATGAGAAATAAGTCAAATTATGGGGTTTTGAGAAGACATTGAAGAGTAATAAAACCTATAACTTTTCTCTTTTCTATTTTTTTTAAAGCTAAAATTTCTACTCTAAAAGCAGAGATCTCCTTGCTTAAAGATGAGTGTGACTTTTTGAAGAAGGGGATTGAAAAGATGAAGTCTGTTGTTCCAACTGCAGTGTCTCAAGTCCATGCTGATCCGACAGTGTCAGATTCTTCAGGTTTGTGTTTCATGCTTCATTGTTATTTATTTCTGTTAGAAGAACTATGTTGCTTTGGAGTAAACAAATTAATGTTGAGTAGTTATTTATCCCAATTTTATTTTACAAAAGGACTGCAGTTGAAAAGTTATCTACATCTTCCTTGAGAAAGAGATATGTTACCTTCCTGAAATTAAAGCACTGTGTAGGCCTATATCATCTGTATCTTTGTTAATTGTTTAAATATTTTGTATAATATTATGTATATAAGCAGTTAAGAAGTGTCGTCGGTAAGAGTAGAAATACCGTTAAAACCTACCCATCCCTAGATGTTTCTGACTTCCCATATCAAGAAGCTATGGAAATGTTCTTCCAGAAGCCCAGAAAGATAAACTGCAGTGACAAAAGCTGCAAACTTTGTGGATAAATTACATAAAGATAAATGTTCCAATGTTTAGTTTAATGTACAGTTCAAATAATTGTTCAGTTAATATATTCACTGCTGCCATCCTTTAAGTGTTTCCCAGACATGTCTGGCCATCTACTCGAGGTTCTCCAAAATGTCCGTGATTCAGCTTTTGCTTTCTGCAGTCGTCATTCATTGTTTACATGCACACATTTTGTTTCATCTAATTTAATTCATTCCGATTGGTGAATCTGTATAGTGTTTACATGAACACTAAACAAGTGATCGGTTGATGTTTGTTTTAACATTGCCAAGGAAATTCCTGATCCTCCTCCTCGTTGTGTTTAACGCGCTCTCTCTCTCACCGGTAGGCGTGGCATCCTAGGGCAGCAAAGCAAGTGAATTCTGGGCGTTGTTGTTTTTCATCCACATAATCTAAAAATAAATTTACTGACTTTTGTCAATATAGAATAGGGCTTTAACTTTTGCCCAAAAATCTTATTCAAAGTTCATTTGTTTATTAAAACGAATATTCAAATATATTCAAATATTTATTAATAATATTTTTAGAAATTAAATGCCTTCAAACAGTCATAACTGTTTGACCCTGGATTAAACACAAACAGTATGCTTTTGGCAGGTTATCCACTATTTTTATCAAAAATAAATAAAATAAAACTACTGAAAAGACAAAATAAATTAAAGCTGCAAGCAGCATTTATCGGGGTTCAAGCTGTTAAGGTTTTTAAGGCATTTAAGCACACAAGCATTAAAAGACATTCATTTTTATTTTAGCAAGCATTTAACCAATGAAATAATAGATGGAAAACACCATTTATAGCCATTACAGGCAATTTCCCATAAGAAATGTATGTTTTTCAAAGCTTTTTGACGGTTATAATGCCATCTATTGTCTGATCTCCATGAAACTGCCTGATTCTTTAGCATGTTATGACACATATGCTCATCAATTTTTGTGAAGTTTGGGATTTTCCTTTGGGATTTAGAGGTGTTTGAGTGTGTTTTGCCACACCCCTTTTTCTAAATGACCCTGTTATAGCCATCCAAAAGTAAAACATCAATAATTCGATAATTATTGATCTAGAGAGTCCAGAGAGGTGTCCTAGACTGGTCTGGTTCTGATTGGCCAAAAAAAGGGACTAGTTCGCAAAAGTAGGTTTTTAACATATTCGCAAATATTTTTTTTTTTCTCTTTTATATAATACAGAACAGCAAGACTCATGGGATTCCACCAGCTCCTCATCATTAGACTCCTCGGAGAAAGGGAAGAAAAAGAAGAAAAAAATGAAGAAACCAAGGAAGAGCAAAAAAAAAAAGGGGGGAAAAATGTTAACTTATGTCTATATCATTAAAATTGAAAAGTTCACAATCTGTTTTGAAGTTGTTTGTTTGATTAAAGTGCCACTTTAATTTACAGCCCGCTATGTTGTAATTACCCTGTAACTACGTGTAACAAGGGGGTAACAAGTGCCACTTTAATTTACAGCCCGCTATGTTGTAATTACCCTGTAACTACGTGTAACAAGGGGGTAACAAGGGCCACTTTAATTTACAGCCCGCTATGTTGTAATTACCCTGTAACTACGTACAAGGTGACAAGTGCCACTTTAATACAGCCCGCTATGTTGTAATTAACCCTGTAACTACGGTAAAAATGGGGTGACAAGTGCCACTTTAATTTACACTATCCCCCTATGTTGTAATTACCCGCAACTACGTGTAACAAGGGGGTGACAAGTGCCACTTTAATTTTTTTTTATCCCCGCTATGTTGTAATTACCCTGTAACTACGTGTAACAATGGGGTGACAAGTGCCACTTTAATTTACAGCCCGCTATGTTGTTAGTAATTACCCTGTAACTACGCTGTAACAAGGGGGTGACAAGTGCCACTTTAATTTACAGCCCGCTATGTTGTAATTACCCTGTAACTACACTGTAAACAAGGGGTAACAAGTGCCACTTTAATTTACAGCCCGCTATGTTGTAATTACCCTGTAACTACGCTGTAACAAGGGGGTAACAAGTGCCACTTTAATTTACAGCCCGCTATGTTGTAATTACCCTGTAACTAACGTGGTAAATAAGGGGGGTAACAAGTGCCATTTTAATTTACAGCCCGCTATGTTGTAATTACCCTGTAACTACGGTAAAAGAGAGGGGTAACCAAGTGCCATTTTAATTTACAGCCCGCTATGTTGTAATTACCCTGTAACTACGTGTAACAAGGGGGTAACAAGTGCCACTTTAATTTACAGCCCGCTATGTTGTAATTACCCTGTAACTACGTGTAACAAGGGGGTAACAAGTGCCATTTTAATTTACAGCCCGCTATGTTGTAATTACCCTGTAACTACGTGTAACAAGGGGGTAACAAGTGCCACTTTAATTTACAGCCCGCTATGTTGTAATTACCCTGTAACTACGTGTAACAAGGGGATGACCCAACAAAATCCTGTACTCTTTTACTTTCTTAAGGTAAGCTATTGAAAATTCTAGATAAAACCATAGCAGACACTCATTCCCCTGAATTTCAAGTTTTGTTGTTCAGTAATATCCATTATGCATTATGAAATGAATATGTACCCCGTGGTACTTAGGCCTAAATATGTTTTAATACATTAATACAAAAAGGTATGTGGTTTATGATTGAATGAAGACCCAGCACACTTTACAACCATTTCAGAGGTCTCTTCTGAATCAACACAGTTTGCAGAAACCACTTGGATGATGTGAAAGCAACCATGGTACAACGACACCAGTGCCATCACCACACACCAGCTATATGGAGACAAGTGTGATAGAGCAAATTCAGTGAATGTGTGTTCTCGCTATTGCTCTTAAAAACATAAGATTGTTGTTTTGCATGTATAGGCTATATCACATAGGCCTAACATTTGAATAGTTACCACTAAGTTATGAATTACTGTATAAATCATTTAGCCCTACATACTTTATAAGTACACTATAATTACTGAAAGGTACGCTGTGGTACGCTGTAAATTCGGTGTACTTACGCCATACTTTTCCTGGTTGTTACCCCTTTATTACCCAAATATTATAAATTGTTCCCTTATAATTACACGTACTTACTTTATAAGTACACTATAATTACCGAAAAGTACGCTGTAATTTCCGAGTACTTACGCATTAATTTCCGGGTTGTAATCTAAAGCGTTACCGAAAAGTCCGATCTACGTCAGAGACGATCTTCGAACAAACGACCATTTTTCTAACGAAAAACAAAGTTGGATACAGAGAGTAACAGTCTTTCACAGACAGTGTGTTTTTCAAACAGAAAAGTCTTTTCCAAACAACTAAACAGTCTTCTATGCACAACTACAGTCTGCTCCAGACAGTGCCATGGATAGAAGAAACAACCCAAGAAACGGGGGAAGACAGGTCCATCCAACCCCTCCCCCAAACTACCGCCAGCTGCTGAATCAGCTCAGTTGTGCTCATGAGTACATTGACGAACTGAAAATGAAGGTACATGGCCTGGCGGAGTTTAAGAGCCAATCCCAGGTTGAAAGGGAGAACTTCTGTCAATGGTCCCTGAGAAGAAGGTCCGAGTCAGCCGTCTGGATGAGCTTCTAGATAACCGGGTGACGAATTTCAGAGTAGAAATCTGCCATCTCAAGAAAAGTCTCCAGCTTCAGCAGGACAAGTACAACGAGATGGTCGCAAGGTATGAGGCAGAGAAACAAAAAGTCTCAGACCAAAACATCCAGACGGTCAAGACGGAAGTCCTGCTGGTTGAGTCCCAGAGGAAGGTGAGCCAGATGGAGGAACAAATCTGCCAAAGGGACAGTGAAATCCTGGATCTCAGCAGGAAGAAGGAGAGTCTCTCTCAGACGCTCGCGGAGAAAACAAACCAGCTGAGCAGCAAAGCAGCTGAACTCGAACAGAGTAAGAAAACCTGGCCAGCAAAATGCATCGCTCTGGAGGACAGGTTCACAAAGGACCTAGCCAAGAAAGAAAAGAGCTGTGAGACCAGATTTAATGCTTTGCAGACGATGCACAACTCTCTGCAAGATAATCTCAAGACGGAGCTGACCGAGAACAAAGACTGGCAGAAGAAAGCAAAACAGATGGATGAGGAGAAGGAACTGAAAGAAAAGTTCACGAAGGACCTGGCCGAGAAAGAAAAGAGCTGGGAGACCAGATTTAATGTTTTGCAGATGATGCACAACTCTCTGCAAGAGAATCTCAAGATGGAGCTGGCCGAGAACGACTGGCAGAAGAAAGCAAAACAGATGGAGGAGGAGAAGAAGGAACTGGAAGACCTTGTCTGAAAATGAATGAGAAGAGAAGAGGTTTCTTGTTTCGCAAGAAGGCTGGCAACAGATAGGCAGAATTGGAGAAAATATAAAGCAAAATGTCCCAGAAGGAGATGAAAAAGACAGGGAAGATGGAGAAAGCCAAGCAGAAAAAGAAAGAAGCAAAAGTGGATAAAGAAAAGAAGGAGAAGGTAGAGAAGGTTTTTTTTCAGCTGGATGCACAGAAAGAACTGTAAAGAAGCTGAATTAATAAGGGCGGAGAAAGAACAACTGCGCATGATAATGATGTCTATAATATGAAGCTGTATCCTTGATCCTCTTCCTCCCTCCTTCATCTCTCCACCCTCCCTCCTTCCACACCTTCATCTACTTCACCCCTCCTATCTACCCTTCCTCCCTCCACCTCCCCTTCACCTCCATTCCCTTCCATCCAAAGATTTGCACTTTAGGCTCATTGGAAACTCTAAATTCAATCAACATTGTGTTTTAAATCTGAGTTTTCTCCTGGTTGCTCAGGTTTTTTCTCCCACAAACCAAAACACTTTCAGCTAATTGGACACTCTAAATTGCCCCCAAAATATATCAATATTCAAGTTAACAATCAATCAATTAGATAAAAGTGCAATAATATTCATGTACTGGTTTTTACCTGGTTACTCAGGGTTTTCTCCCACTATCCAAAGACAAATAAATAAATCAAATAAACAAATTAAATGAAATTTCAATGTCTGTGTCTGAATAAATATGAATACAATTGTATGACAATTTGGTGAGTAGACGTATGGTATCTGTTTAAAGCTGTAATCTGGAGGATTTTCATTTAAATAAGAAACACAATACTGATTGAACCTGTGGTTAACTGATGATGATGAAGTAAGTGATTTCCAGTACACACAAACAATTTAACTATGCACACAGTAGGTTGTTTGCAAGTGAAAGCGCAAATGGGGGTCAGGAAGTGATCATTTTACATAGCAACATACTAAAAGTGCGTTCCATTTTCCTCAAAATTCAAAAGCCGGAGCTGGGAATGACGTCACACCCAAATTGAATGCGTTCCATTTACAAGTCGGATTTCAAAGGTCTACACTAGTACAAATAGGTTATGCACTCATAAAAGATGGATTGGAAAGTTTGTAAGTACACCAGAAGTTTATGTAAATAACACTTGCCTGCTGGCTTCTGCTCTCTGCTGCTGTTGTTGCTGCTGTGAGTCTAACTGCAGGTAGCAGCAGCATAGAGCAGAAGAGAGCAGGCAAGTGTTCATAAACTTCTGGTGTACTTACAAACTTTCCAATCCATCGTTTTATGAGTGCATAACCTATTTGTACTAGTGTAGACCTTTGGTATCATTTCGGGCATTATTAGTCATTTAAGAGATACAAACGTGGGTCCATTAGCCCCGCGCTAAGCTATTCAGCGGCTAACGCTACTCTACGCTAACTCGCCCAATGTTAGACCCAGGTGAAAAAGCTTCTGGGGGGGTGTTTGGCTCGAGGTCGTGGTGCAAAGGACCCTAGGGTAAATTACTCCGAACCATCACTTTAATCACAGTATATATTATTCTGGTGTACACTGTTGACATGACTCAATGCTATTGATCATACGTCACTTTAGCTTGCTACTACCTCATAACTTTTCCTTAATTGCTGTTGTATAGTTAATTTATCTTCTACTAGTTGTATATACCTCCTATTTAATTTAATTATTATTAATTATGTTGCATCCCTCTTGTGAACACTAGGCTTATCTTATCTTTATTTTAGTTCATATCATAACCCTGCTCACAAACTCACCTGTACCTGGGTCATCCGTTTGCCAATATCAATGTTCCTGCTACAGTAAATCCTACAGGCAAAGTGTACTGCTTCACAGGAGCACCATACATATTATTTCTTTTTTTTTACAATTACATTATTATCAGACTTGCCAACATTCTTGGTTTGTGCCACTGCTGCCTGCCCTCTGTACACAGGTGAGTACAGGGGGAACCAATAGGATTTTGAGTTGGGAGTAATGTACTGACTGGAACAAGACAGTAGTGTGGTTGTACGACACTGGTCCATGCACACAGCGCAGCTGTGATGCAGCTCAACAGGGGTACTTCAGCCCCACCCCACGTCATATGTCGTTCAATCTAGCTAAACTCTATAAAGAAAATTGAATTGTTTATGGACATCAAGCTAGGGTATATGCTGGCGCCATATGATACGTGCTTAAATTATGTTACTCACCCTCATAGTTGTGGACCTAACTTGATATGTCCCACTTCAAAGCTTTCTCCCATTTCCTGATGGGTGCAGGTGAAAGTGCGTCGACCATTCTGTGCACATTGTTGACATATACTAATAATAAAGCAATCGACGGAGGGAATAAATAAACTTGGTTGAGCAGCAACAGACAGTTCAACATAAAGCAAACGCACGCTTAACAGGGCAGGGATAATTTCATTGGTCAACACTACAGCGGGCATTCTATATTTTGGGAGCATTGTAACACAAAAAAATCTGAGCGTGCAGGAGAAATCCGTGCGGGGACAATTTGCAAGCGTGCAGACTCAACCTGAGTGCGAGGAGAAGGGCCAAAGCTGAGAGCAGGAAATTTGTCCAAACAACAATATATCTGAGTCCAAGCAGAAAGTTTGAGCACAAGCAAAGCAAATCCAAGTGCAAGCAGTGACTATTTGAGTGTGAGAGCAAGGTTTTTAGGGAAATTATTTCAAAATCTGAACGTAATATCAGTGAGAAATGCTCTGAAATTGAAAGAATGCGCTCTTGAATAAAGATAGGAATATAACTCCATACCCCAATGAGACAAGTTGGGAGTGACAATGAGATTTAAGGGACATTTACATTTCTACATTTTGGTTTTTAAGCGGGGTATTGAGCCAAAAGATTCCAAACCAAAACTGGTCAGAAGTGTTTCCAAATATCTCCAAGCAAGAGGAATGAGAGGGGGAAACACCAGAGCAGGGGGAATGAGAGGGGGAAACGTAGCAGAAGATATTACTTTTCAAACCAAAACATAGCGATGTAAATGTAGCCTTAGGATTCTGGTTAGGTAAAGTTATTTTTGTCAAGTCTAGGGGGAATTATTTTGGTCAAAGTTAGGTTTCAAGATCCAACTCTGTTCGTTCTGATTAAAAAATACATGGAATTTGTAACATTAGATACTAATGTCTGAGATTTGGGAAGTGACAGATGCTCAAAGCTTAAAACAATATTGTATTTTTAAAATAAAAGAAAACCGTTCATTCATTTGGCACTCTGAAATGCTGTCACTGTGTGAAAAAGTGTAATTCGCTCTACAAGCACGTGTACTGTGTAGGGCTTGGTGATATGGGGAAAATCAAAAATCAAGATATTTTTTACCAAATACCTCGCTATCGCGACAATATTGTAGGTTTGACTATTGGTGCTTTCACAAAATATTTACACAATGAGATTTCAGTAATGTAGATATAATGACTAAGTGGGTAAAGTTAAATAATAGAACAGTTACAACAGTCTGGTAAGTTCAGAAAATGACATTACTGTAATGCAGCCTTTAAAACCAGGAAAAGACAACACTTATGCCATATTAACACTTATGTCATATTATGATATTACGATATCCAAAATCTAAGACGATATCTAGTCTCATATCACGAGATCGATATAATATCAATATATTGCCCAGCTCTACTCACATGTACACATTGCCATCTAGATAGAAAACCTGTTTGTTGTTGTTGTTGATTACAATTTAGCTTCACGTTCACATTTGTGATTGAAATCGATATGTATAACATTTCAGAATGGTGGTGATGATTGTGTCTCTGTAACAAGACAAAAAAGTGTTTTTTTTCAGATAATTTCCTGTTTGTATTTCAAGTTAGCCATCAGCCCCCACATACCCTTCACGAGTGATCCGATACAATTCCAGGTAAGCTTTACAGGAAACCCACAGTGACATAACAGCCCCTCATACAACTGCAAAGCTTAAGACACAGACAGACAGCAGCTGCAGACTAGTGGCCTGATGATGGTGTTGTTGAAATTGAGAAAGAAAATGTTTTAGTTTATTGTAAAAACAAAAATGCTACAAATTGTTAAGAATCTCCACTAACTCATTGAAAACAGTGGTCAGTTGTTAAGTTAGATGTTATTTATGTCTAACTACAGTCAAGCCAAAGCTCTGCAGCCACCTGAGCTACATTTAGACATACAGTTTATTTCTGAATCTATGTCATATAAGTAACCACATCCTTACTTTGTGAAATCAAATGAGGTCTGTTCTGGTTGCACTGTGTGTGAGTGTAGCCTACTTAGTTTGCAGACAGATGCAGAGTGTGGTTTCATACTCAGATATGGTCAGTGGAGTTATATTCAATATATGATGTTCATCTGCGTCCTGATGTCTGAATAATATATTGTGGCATTTTTGGATGGATGATTGTTTCTTAAACAAAATACATATTTATTTTGACTTATTATAATATTTATGTTTATCCATATAGGCCTACACACATATAGATATACAATTGACAATAACTTGCAATGAGGATTGGAATAATGGAAACTTGAAAAAAGGCGTTCTAGGAAAACCATAGAAGGGTAAAGGGATGCTGATTGTGAACAGTTAGCCACACCAGCTCCAAGTGAAAGTCTCCTGACCTCTAGTGCAGATGTTAAGTAGTAAACCAAAAAGGCCTCACATTTAAGTTTGACTCAAAGATGTCCAAACTAAATGACACAATGCTACATCTTCATTCTAAATACACTACAAATGCTGCGTTCTAATAAAATAAAACAAAAACAAACATAGGCTACAGCTTTAGTTCTGAACAGCAGCCCGTCAAATCCAGAGTGAGAAAATGTGAAACCCTGGTGGGACACATACACAGGGTATTTTACTGTAGTGCTGCCTTTGGCTGTATTCGCAAAAAAAAGCCTACTGCATTTTGCATTTCTACACTGATAAATCACAAAGCCCACATTCCTTGTATAAGTAGCAACAAAACAATTGGATTTGTGCCACAACAGACAAGAGCACATGTTAGCAATAGTTAGGTTCATTACAACAAAGACAATACAATACAATACAATGCAATGCAATACAGGGGGGAGCTATTTTACTGCCCAATCATGTAAACATATCTGCGGGGAGTGATGAGGTCGGTGTCTGGCCCGCAAAACACTGTTCTACTGTTGTAATAAACATTGTAAACATGAGTTGTCTGACTGAACTGGTTATAAGTTAAATAAACAACCTTCCTCAGTCTTAGAATTAAACCGAAAAGAGGACAACACTCAGTTACACAAAAGTGATTAAACAACGTACCACCTTGACAGCTGAATAAAGCATCACCAAGAAAGCCAATACAGAGATGTGTAGGCTATATTTGACCATATAAACTTGAGAGCTGCTATAGCCCACAAACAAACACATTAAGAGATTCGCACAGTTTTTACACACACACGCACACAGACACACGTTTCTAGGCAAGCGGTGATTGTAAATCTGTACAGTGAGTTACAACAATAGCTAACGTTATAAATAAGTGTGTTGTAGGCCTACTCACCTTTCTCTGCACAGCGAAGTCCTCCTCATTCTGCTCGACGTTTAATTTCTCTGCTCGTTCATTCTCAAAGCATAGCTAATATAACTAACGTTAGTCTCCACACAACTCATATTTAAAATATGTAGAATAAGTGAATGCTTAAAATGTAGCTCATGATGTCAGGGACCATTGTCATAAATAGCAGAAAGGTCTCACACACGTCCAGAAGTGTCAAGTAACAAAGTACAAATACTTCATTACCTTAGTAGGCATTTTGGGTATCTATACTTGACTGGAGTAATTGTTTTACAGCAGCCTTTTTTACTTCTAGCTACTCCTTACATTTTCACGCAATTATCTGTACTTTCTACTCCTTACAGTTTAAATATAGCCTCGTTACTCCTATTTCAGTTCAGCTTGTTTTCATTCCGGCTCGTCATGGTTAAAAAAAACACACAAAAAAAACAACCTATCCAGATAAATTGCGCCATCCGGAGAGAGTGAATTTGATTGTGGTTGGATGAGAAGTATAAACATATACTACTGGTTTACATACAACATGCACCCTATTGGTTTGTACGCAATCCATCGCACCTGCACAGCCACAGACCCGGTGCTTATACGGCACCGGTGCCTTAACGACCGTTATCTACCGGACCGAAGAGCAACGCAGATCGGTGCATTATTAGGTGCCACTTAAATGACTGTGCTTCTCTCTGACGCTCCGAAAACGGACGTTAGAGGGAAGTGAAACATCGCCGCACGGGACGCAAGTTAACACTACACTGACAGCAGAATACGGTTAAAATGCTGACAGCTAAACGGTGTAAAAGTGAAAGTATTTCACTGTAGAGGATTGTAACACCAGACTGTAGCTGCCGTTGTCTGAAAAACACAGACTCAGTCTGAAATAAGTTATTGTTATTACATTTTTAATAAATCATTTAATTTTGACCCTGTGGCCTTAGCAATACACAAGCCGTTCTTTAATGTCGCCTTGTGCTCCTTTTTTTTTTTTAAGATCAACTTTTTATTGTTTTTATATTTTTGAACATACAGAACAGACAAATACAATTGAACAAGGTGCTTCCTTTTTTTGTGGAGGTGGAGTAGTGCACTATAGGCCCCTGTGGGGACTAAGCTGTTCTTAAAGGTCCCATGACATGGTGCTCTTTGAATGCTTTTATATAGACCTGAGTGGTCCCCTAATACTGTATCTGAAGTCTATTTCCCGAAATTCAGCCTTGGTGCAAAATTACAGCCACTAGATCCAGTCCCATATCTATCTGAGCTTTCTATCTGAGCTTTCCTTTTCTCAAATGCAGAGCAGGATACCCAGGGCTTGGTTTACACGAAGCCCCAAGGAAGAGCGCCATGTCTAAAAGCCACCATGGGCTTAGCGGATAGGGGTGGTCTATATTTCAGCGGATAATTTGTTTCGGGGTATATCAACTTACCAGCCCAAACACTGAAAGGGTCCTTGTTTAAAACATCACGTTTTTAACATTCACTAGAAGTGAATCCAGAATTATTAAATTTGGCTAGCTTTGTAGCTAGCTTAATAATGGATATAGCTAATGGTTGTAATTCACCATGTGTTCTATTAATACGTCCATGGTATTATCTTATGAAGTTATGATACATCCGAGGGATGTATGCATGCTGTAAAGCCTGTTCCGTGGATGTAACGTCATTAGCGTTTCCCAAACTGGCGGGGCTATCGGCTGGCTAGCTAGTTGCTAATATCAGGGGTAGCTAGCATGGCTGTATTAAGATCTATACATAGCTAGCTATATGCCGACATAACGTTACTACAGACATAGTGATTACATTGCCTTGGTTCTCTCTTATGATACATCCGAGGGCTGTATGCTGTAAAGCTTGTAACGTGGATGAGGGATGAAGCCATGGATGAGCTCTGTTCACGAAACTGCAGGCTAACTGCTAGCACTAGTTAGTAGCTAGCTAGCTAGTAGCATGGCCACATTTATTTATTTCAAGAGACTTTTATTTCCTAATGCCACATTTATTTATTTCACACTATTTCCAGTTATTATATGCAAATCAGGGGGCGTGGCTATCTCTCACATTCAGAGCCTCATTCAGCGCCTCCGAGCGACAAGCTAGCAGCCCCAGCAGACGCTAGCTGGCTGTCGCATCACTATATGGAGCTTCTCAACTCCGAAAACTTTGAAGCAAATTGTCAATTCGGCAACGATTTTCGCAAAACTGCCTACTGTATATTCGAAATCTAAACAGTTCATTTCTCGCCTTAAACGTTCTCAGAAGTGAATTTAGTGATGAATAAGATGGCGAAAATTGTTGTCCTGTTGTTGGTCTGCCAAAGAAGTCCCATTCACCTTGTTCTGAATGTGAGTGATAGCCATGCCCCCTGATATGCATATAATAACTGGAAATAAAAGTCTCTTGAAATAAATAAATGTGGCATTAGGAAAATAAAAGTCTCTTGAAATAAATTCAATTTCAATTCAATTAAATTTTATTTATAGTATCAAATCATAACAAAAGTTATCTCGAGACACTTTACAGATAGAGTAGGTCTAGACCACACTCTATAATTTCCAAAACCCCAACAATTACAGTAATTCCATCAAGAGCAAGCATTAGCAGTGGCTATCGCGACAGTGGCAAGGAAAAACTCCCTTTTAGGAAGAAACCTCGGCAGACCCAGACTCTTGGTAGGCGGTGTCTGACGGGCCGGTTGGGGGTGTGATGAACAGTGGCGATAATAGTCACATTAAAGGTCACAGTGACTTTGAAGGTTATCGTGGAAGTTCATGTCATAGCAGGGCACATCGTGTCATACTGAGTAGTGCAGTCCCCTATACCGGATCCAGACTACTCTGTGCATAGGAACATCACAGCAGGGCGTTGCAGGATGTAGCGTGGCGTTGCAGAGCATGGGTGGATGCGGCGGATGCAGCAGGACGCAGCAGGATGCGGCCGGGAATTGCAGAGAATCGCAGAGCATAGCTCTGCGAAGAAGAAACATAAGGACTCCGGGGAGTAAACTCCCCAGAGCTAGATTAGTAACAAGCAATTCTGGGACAGGATGCATACAAAAGTAACAAGTAGAGATGAGAGAGCAGCTCAGTGTGTCATAGGAAGGAAACAGCCTCCCCTGCAGTCTAGAATTGTAATAGCATAACTAAGGGAGGCAGGTTAAAGAGAGGTGCCTGGTCGGGCTAGAACTCTCCCCAACCGGATCGGGCTGTACTGGCCTGCCTCCCTCTACTCTTGCTATATTATTAATTATACAGTATATAAAACTGATGACTACGAGGAGAAGCAGGTGGGCCGGGTTAGGTGGACGCTGCAACTCCTCACTCCCTAACTATAAGCTTTGTCAAAGAGGAGGGTTTTCAGTTTACTCTTAAATGTGGCGACGGTGTCTGCCCCTCGAACCCAGACTGGAAGCTGGTTCCACAGAAGCGGAGCCTGATAGCTGAAAGCCCTGGTCCCCAGTCTACTTCCAGAGACAATAGGAACCACAAGTAGCCCCGCATTCCGGGAACGCAGTGCCCTAGTGGGACAATAAGGTACTAAGAGCTCTTCTAGGTATGATGGTGCTTGACCATTTAGAGCTTTGTAAGTCAGGAGGATGATTTTAAATTCGATCCTAGATTTCACAGGAAGCCAATGCAGAGAAGCTAATACAGGAGAAATATGATCTCTTCTCTTAGTTCTTGTCAGAACACGTGCTGCAGCATTCTGGATCAGCTGGAGAGTCTTAAGGGACTTATTTGGGCAACCTGATAATAAGGAATTGCAGTAATCTAGTCTAGAAGTAACGAATGCATGGACTAGTTTTTCAGCATCGTTTTGAGACAGGATATTCCTAATTTTGGCAGTGTTACAAAGATGGAAAAAGGCTATTCTTGAGGTTTGTTTTAAGTGGGCGTTGAAGGATATATCCTGATCAAAAATAACTCCCAAATTTCTGACAGCAGTGCTGGAGGCCAGGGCAATACCATCCAGAGTAGCTATATCTTTCGAAAACGAAGTTCGGCGGTGCGTTGGTCCTATCACAATAACTTCCGTTTTGTCTGAGTTTAACATTAGGAAGTTGTGGGTCATCCAGGATTTTATATCCTCAATACACGTTTGAAGTCTTGCTAACTGACCACTTTCATCTGGCTTAATTGACAGATATAATTGGGTATCGTCTGCGTAACAGTGATAGTTAATTGAGTGTTTCCTAATAATATGACCTAGAGGAAGCATATATAAGGAAAATAGAATTGGTCCAAGCACTGAGCCTTGAGGAACGCCATGGCTAACTTTGGCGTGTTGGAGGGTTTATCGCTAATGTTAACAAATTGGGATCGCTCAGAGAAATAAGACTTAAACCAGCTTAGTGCAATTCCTTTAATTCCGACTAAGTGTTCTAATCTCTGTAACAGGATTGTATGGTCAATAGTGTCAAATGCAGCACTAAGATCTAGTAAAACAAGAATGGAGACAAGTCCTTTGTCTGCAGCTGTTAGAAGGTCATTAGTAATTTTCACCAGTGCCGTCTCTGTGCTATGATTCTTTCTAAATCCTGATTGAAAATCATCAAATAAACTGTTGCTATGTAGAAAATCACAAAACTGATTAGCAACCACTTTCTCAAGGATCTTGGATAGAAAGGGAAGGTTAGATATAGGTCTATAGTTTGCTAAGACCTCAGGATCTAGGGTGTTTTTTTTCAGAAGAGGTTTTATCACAGCTATTTTAAATGACTGCGGTACATAACCTGTTAATAAGGACATATTGATCATATCTAGTAGTGAAGTGTTTACCACGGGTAACGCTTCTTTAAGTAGCCTCGTTGGGATGGGGTCCAAGAGACAGGTAGATGGCTTAGCTGAGGATATCTTTAACATTAATTGTTGAAGGTCTATAGGATAAAAGCAGTCTAAGTATATGTCGGGACTAGTCGTTCGTTCTAGCGGTCCTGTATTTAAAGATGAACTGTTAGAAGTTAAGGGCAAAAGGTGATTAATTTTATCTCTAATTGTTATAATTTTATCATTAAAGAAGCTCATGAAGTCATCACTACTCAGTGCTAGAGGAATAGATGGCTCAGAAGAGCTGTGACTGTCTGTCAGCCTGGCTACAGTGCTGAAAAGAAACCTTGGGTTGTTCTTATTTTCTTCTATTAGTGAAGAGTAATAGTCTGATCTGGCTTTTCTTAAGGCCTTCCTATAGGTTTTGAGACTTTCTTGCCAATCCAAACGGGATTCTTCCACTTTGGTGGAGCGCCACTTACTTTCGAGGTTTCGCGAGATTTGTTTTAATTTGCGAGTTTGGGAGTTATACCAAGGAGCTGTTTTCCTTTGCTTTATCGTCTTCTTTTTGAGAGGAGCGACAGAGTCTAAGGTCGTCCGTAGGCAAGTCGTAGCACCGTCTACAAATGTATCAATTTGAGAGGAGGCACGAGTCACAGCCAGGTGAACAGCTGAGGGGGGGCATCGTGTAGCTTGCTAGTTTTAGCTAGTAGCAACGTTGATGGAGGCCTTCTCCTAAAACCGATCCCTTTTCACAAATCGAATTACAATGCAGGTGCTCCTGCTTGCATTAGCAAGCTGTGGATAGCCCGTTACTGCTTACCAAAATATAGAATAGATTTCCAAGGAGGCAAAATCCTGAGTGGCTCGCTTTAACTCCCGCTAGCAGGCAGGCTAACTAGCCGTTAGCACAACAAATACCTAGACGTTAGCTAACGGAGCGGAGTAAAGTTTTGCAAACAACGGAAAAACTGCGACCAGACAGGTCCGGTTAAAATACAGCTAAAACGGTGTAATTAGTGACTGTATTTCGTTGTGGAGGACTTAAAATCGCAAGACGTTAAGCGTCTACCGTTGTCTGTGTCTGCAACAAGAAACAGGAAGTCAGGCGGAAACGGAAGTGACGTTCACAACTTAATTATTTAGCATTGAGTTCAAGTTAGTGAATAAATAAATGTGGCATTAGGAAATTGGGAGTAATGGAGTAATGGCATTAAATGTGGCATTAGGAAATAAAAGTCTCTTGAAATAAATAAATGTGGACTTATGAAATAAAAGTCTCTTGAAATAAATAAATATGGACTTATGAAATAAAAGTACCATGAAATAATTAAATTTATTTATTGCCTCATTTATTTATTTCATGATGTATTTCAAAGGCATATTTATTTATTTATGTATGTATTTATGTATGTATTTATTCATTTATTTAATTGTGAATAAAACGGCATTCCAAATGTGCCATCTTAAGACGTTAAAGATGAAAAGTTGTTAAAAGAAAAACTTTTCGTCATAGGGCGTGGTCGTGGCGGGGCAGCCATTTTGTGCGTTTCGCCGCCAAAACAGGAAGTGGGTGTAACACAAAAGTTCATTGACCAACTGGCTCAAAACTTTTCAGGATTCATAAGAGTCCAACCCTGAGGACAATTAAGGGCCGATATTTACTTAAAGTCATAGCGCCCCATAGTGGCAACAGGAAGTAGACCTAAAACTATACGTGCTATACTTTAACGAACTCCTCCTAGAGATTTCATCCGATGGACTTCAAACTTGGTCTGTACCATCTCAACACCTTGCAGATGAAAAGTTGTTAAAAGAAAAACTTTTCGTTAGACGGTGTGGGCGTGGCGTGGCGGCCATTTTCAGTTTTTAGCGATGAACAAATAAGTTGTTATAACTTGAGTGTACGTTGTCGTATCTGCCTGAAATTTCTCACGATGGACAAGGGTCCAGGCCTGAGGACACCTACAGGCCAAAATTGACTTTTGGTCATAGCGCCCCCCGCTGGCAACAGGAAATGCGCCTTATATGACAAACATCATTCGATTTACATGAAACTTGTAATGTGTGGTCAACATGTGATACTGAGCCGCCCCCTATAATATGACCACGCCCACTTACCCCCTTTGATAACATTTGAACTGTTTAAGGTAGAGTCTTGTGTGAGGTGTCATTGAACTCAGCAGAGAGTTCCTTCTTCATTGGTGATTGTTTGGCCCGCCCCCTATGCTTAAGCCACGCCCCCTTTCATAACATTTCAACCATTTAAGGTATACCCTTGTGTGAGGTATCATTGAACTCAGCAGAGACTTCTTTCTTCATTGGTGATGGTTTGGCCCGCCCACTACAATTAAGCCACGCCCCCTTTTGTAACTAATGATCCGATTGATGTAGACCCTTGTGTGAGGTATCATTGAACTCAGCAGATACTTCCTTCTTCATTGGTGATGGTTTGGCCCGCCCCCTACGTTTAAGCCACGCCCCCTTTTATAACTAATGACCCGTTTGATGTAGACCCTTGTGTGAGGTATCATTGAACTCAGCAGAGACTTCCTTCTTCATTGGTGATGGTTTGGCCCGCCCCCTATGCTTTAGCCAAGGCCCTTTTCACAGCTAATGAACTGTATGACGTAGAGTCTTGTGTGAGGTATCATTGAAATCAGCGGGGAGTTCCCTTTTCAGTGTTGACGATTTGCGGTGTCTGAGTGCCACGCAAATGCACGGTCGCAAGGAGCAGCGTCCCCCGGTAACCCCGATGCTATATACACGACCATCGCTGCTCGCAGCTTTAAATTCTTTTGTTCCCTTCGCACAGTTTATCATGAATTTGTTACTGTTCTACATGTTTGATCCAGGCTCTAGTGACTCAGTGCTGTGTCCTGGAAGATGATGTTCACTCCAGCTTTTACTGTTCTCTCCTCCTTCATCTACTTTATGAATCACCTCTGTCATAAAACAGGTAGGCTACTGTAGTAGGCTACTGTAATACTGAAAATCTCCATGTCCATTGTGAGAGTTTTTTAAAGTGAATTTGCTTTTGTGATTGTTTTTATTTTCCAGTAGTTGTATTCTGTAATCATGATTGGATCTCAGGATCCATGTTGAAGTAGTCCCACCGGGAGACAACACTCTCTACTGTGACTGCAAATGATCATCTGGAGGATTTATAGTGTGGTACAGGAACTGCCTTCACGAGAACCAGCCTTCTCTTGTCCTTAAACTAAATTGTGATGCATGGAGACAAACCACTATCGCTGCAGGATTTGATTGTGATTGAAATTGTAAAATGTATTTAACACAGTTGATGTTTAGTTTCCCTTGCAAACAGTATGAAAACATGTATGTGATACAGTTTAGGGTTTTATTTTTCATGCAAAAAGCAATGATGGGTTTGCAAACATGGTTTCTGTGATGTGGTAACAGCTGGGAATTTCATACCTTGGCTCCAATACACTGAGAAGACATTGAAACCCAGTATTATCAATGACTGACAATGGCTGGTCGTCAAGTGCAATGTATTGGGTAAGAGCCTCTGATATTTTTACAGCTAAAAATCTCCAAACAGTTAGCATTGCTTCTGCTCCGCTACCTACCTGCTCGACAGAGAAGTTAATGTCACCTTGCTATAAGGTGGTATCGGGTATGGTAGTATCAGAGTTATTTTATGATTACAAGTACATGTGCACAGCATCGCTGTGTTTACAATTTTCAGTTAACACCATATAATGTAATATACATATGTAATATAAAGCTTCATACTTTATCCACTCTGTTCCAAATCAAACCAAAGACCAGTTTACTCGCCAAATAGTTGGACATACTAAGGCCGGCCTCTGACCGCTGATAGACAATCATAGTTTACAAAAATAGGGTAGCACCAATTAGATTTCAGGTTGGCCCAGGCTACTCCCTGGACACGCACCTGCTTTAACCTGGATATTGTTCACTCAAACTTTGGAATGGAGGTAAAAGCCTCAAGTGACATTTTCTCATTGTAGATCTCAAATGGAAAAAAACTGATTCGGTACTTCCAAAAAAGAGATTATTACATCCCCAATTAATTTCAGAAGTGGAGTTAAAAATCAATAATGAATTATTTATTCTCTTACCACAGCAGACACAGAAATACATCTTATCTACCTTCATCAAGGTCAGGTTTTGTTCTCATTCAGACACCACACCTCTGAGTCACACTGAACATCTTATGTGGTGAGTAAAATAGAGCATCAATGGATGCACAGCATCACACCATGAAGTGTGGACATCAATACAGGCATGTGTAGACACATACAGTACACAGACACCCACTGTATCAGTATTAATACACTCTGTTTCTGCCCCAGTGACAAGACATGTGCTCGGTGGATACCCCCATAAAGCTTTGTCACTTCATTGTTTCAATCTCACCTCATCAGGCAGATATCTTCTGAGGTGATATTTGCTATTACAAACTGTGGAAGTGTAGACAAACATAAAAACATAACAATTTAACAAGACATAAAATTTCCAAAATACTCATCCATTTGAGGCATTTTCTGAAACGACCGATGATGTCGTTATACTTGGGAGGAAAGTCTTTCGGAAAGAGCTTGTGGTTGAGGTTGAGTTTGGCAGATCTGAAAATGCTAAGAGTAGTTATTTTTAGGAACAGCCATACACTGTAGGTTGTTTTGGTAGGCATTGATAATAGACTCATTTTAATGATGACTTGCTGGAACTGAAAGCTACTGCCCATTAAAGACTCTACAAACGCATTTTATCCCATACGGTTGCCTTATTGGAGGATTGTTTCCTTCTGGTACTTATGCATTCTATAACAACCCTGGGCAACTATACTATACGTCCTCAGTTAGTTGCTGGGGTGTAGTGGGGTTAATCTTATTGTATATGATCACGGAGGAAACATCAAAGCCCAGAATACCACATATCTTTACACCAATAGAAAACAACCACAAAAGAAAATGCTCCACTTGATTGGCCAATCACTGCTTATTCTTCCTTTAATGGAAAAGTCTGCGCAGGGCATGATATCTGTAAGTGAGATCTATTTCGCTGTCTTTTAACTCTCGATCATCATCACACATGGACGGGTTGCATATTTTTCTGGTCGTTTTCTTAGGTAATTCTTTTAATACATTTTTTTATGATTTAATTACAATTTTTAGGTTCCATTTTGAGAATAATTTATACCAACATTCTCATTGCATTTGTGTGAACTCCTGTAACACTGGGCACATGTCCAACTGTTTTTACAATTGTTTTTATTTCAGGAGTTGTTTCTTGCAGTCATGATTTAGTTTCTGGATCCATGTTGAAGGTGAGAGTCAAACCAGGAGACAACATCACTCTCTACTGTGACTGCAACATATCATCTGGAGTATACATAGTGTGGTACAGGAACTGCTCTCATGAGAATCAGCCTTCTCTTATCCTTGGAGGACAATATTCATTCCAGGAGACCACTGCCACTTATGGTTCTCAGAAGATTCCCCCTCGTTTCCAATTTGTAAGAAACATTTCTTCTAACTCCTATGACCTGCTGATCACGAACATCACTGATTCTGATGAGGGCCTCTACTACTGTGGAACTGAGCAGATAAGAGTGGAGGATAAAGAATACATTACTCATAAATATGTTTACAGATATGGCAACGTCACAACAAGGATCCTATTGGGTAAGTATGCTGGCCTGACTTGTCTTTGTGTGACTGCAGTGAATGTAATTATTTGACTAAATGATCATCAGTGTTGGGAGTAAGAAAAAGATACAAAAGTAGCGCAATTTCGGTAATATTATACCTGTTACAATCTCAGTAACGCGAGTAACAATGCAATTTAACAATAGCAATTGAGTGGTGTTTTGTTAAGAATTCACCAACACCACGAAACATTTCACCACCAGAGAAAAATCCGTTAGTAAAAGAGTAATGCTGCGTTGAAGCGAGGTGCTGTCCCGTCACGGTTCCTGTGGTCCGAGCCAGAACCTAGAGACAGTATGGACAACATCTGTGTCCCAACAGGTAACGGTACGTCAGCACAGACAGCAGTGTGTCCGAGCAACTGACAGCTTTAAACATGTTGGGAATAATGTTGAGGCTTGCTACACGTAACTATTACAATTACATTTTATCAGCGGTGGAAATAACTATACCGTACTTCAATACAATTGTAGCCTACTTTTAATTGAGCATATCCATTTTCTCTTACTTTATACTTCTACTCCACTACAATTCAGAGTCAAGTATTTTACATTTTACTTTGCAGATTCAGATTAATAATACAAAATCTTATGAATAAATACATTATGATATTAAATTGGATGAAGATGAGAATTTGTTGATCACGTAGTGAAATTCACACGCTTCCTGCCAAGTCAATTCACAGACAGTAATATTATAATATAACTAATTACTCTGAAATGACAGTAACTAGTAATCTATTATGCATTTTATTTTGGAAGTAACTTGCCCAACACTGATCATCATTCAGTAGCGAAATGTGTCCAGATATTGGGCACTTATATTAATTTTTACAAAGGTGAACCATCATGAAGTCTAGAGCACCATATAATAGCACTTATACAACATATACTGTATGTGAAGATTATATCCGTCAACAACCTCCAATCTGGACTTAAATAGTGCATAATTGTTTTTTACAGATAATTAATTATATATCTGAACTGTTGTAAGTGCACCCAAGTTTCCCCTAAAGTATTTTCATGCATAGTGAGTTTTGGGATAATTTTACATTTAAGTGTAGGCTCAAACAAGGTTAAAGGTTGCACATTGCACTTAATGTTGGAATGAGCTCAAAGTCTGATAAAAATAGACATTATTCAAATAAGAATGGATATTTCTTTAAAAGGCAATTCTGATTTGGGGCTAAAGTTAAAAAAGTCTACCAACAGGGCAGGGTCAGCACTGCACATGGGTCTTGGCAGAACAAATAGTAACAATACAGTATAAAAAAAACTTTTGAGTTCCCCACAAACTCCACTGAATTGTATTTAAATCCAACAGTATTTTTATTCTAGAAAGTATCTGAGGGTCCTGGTTCCTGTGGTCATGGAACAACTATTTCACTTATGTCCACATACAACTTTGATCAGGAAAATAAACAATTTTGGTGAGATCAGAGTTTAATGAAGCTAATCGACGCAACTTTGTTTTAGATTCAGACTCCTCTGTGCCTCAGCATGACACTCCATTCATGCAAGACTGTGGTGTGTGCTGGACGCTGCTGTTCTCTCTGTGTCCAGCTTTCGCTGTTCTCTCCTCTCTCCTCTCAGGTTTTCTGGTTTATCACCTCTGTCGGAAAAAAGGTAACTACTGTATATCTCACAAATATCCATAACACATGATACGAAATTAATTTCAACCACAAAGAAACCTGGATTAAGGTATCATCTTTGGATGTGTGTTTGAGTTTGGGTGTACCATGCTTTAGTGATGCTGTATTGATTTCTGCAGCTAAAGAACCTGAAGCTGATCAGCAGAAACCTCAAACAAGACTGAATCAGGTAGGTGTAACGGTAGAATATAATGAATGACGACATTAACAATCATGATTCTAAACAACAAATGTCAAATTTTAGGATGAAGATGTGTGTTATGCTGCAGTGGAAATCCGTCAAGCGTCACAGAGACCAAAGAAGAAGAAAACCCAGAGTTCTGACTTCTGCACATATTCTGCCATCAATACATCGAGGATGTAGAGAGCTTAAAGAACAGAAAAGAACAAACATTATAAATTATATAATGATGATTAATGATGAAAGGTATAATTCATTTGGGATAAGTATAGACCATTCTGTTACTTATCGCAGGGTGTGATTTTCCGAGGGGATGCGTGGGATTTTTGCGAAGTGAACTCTTAACACTTATTTTTGAGATTATTTTCCATTGAATATTGAAGTGCATAAATACGTGTTTTGGCATGGCTGGCTGAGTGGCACTATATCCATAGTATTGAAAAGGGTAATTAATTATTGCATGTTTTATTTTGTTGTGCCCAATCAATCAAACTTTTTTCACAAATCACACCCTGACTTATCTTAAAGCTGGGCAACAATCATCATTATTTACTGATATTTGTAATAAAAAAAAATTTGAAAATGAAACCAATGATGTTGTGAAAAGTTGATACTAAACTCTAATTTTAATTTTAAAACCTACTTCTTGTTGTTGTTGTTGTTGTTGTTGTTGTTGATTACACTTCAGCTTCACTTTTGTGATTGAAATCGATCTGTAACATTTAATAATGGCTGTGATGTCTGCTTGAGACATGATTGATGTTTTCAGACAATTTCCTGTTTTTATCTCAAGTTAGCGATCAGCCCCCACATACCCTAACCCTAACCCTTCACCAGTACAGTTTGATATAACTCAAAGTATTGATGTTGGCGCTCATTCTGCTAGAGAGAATAAAATATATTTTAAGGACATATATCGTATAAAAGCCAAGATGGCTAAAGTTAAATTTTCTTACTTTACTTATTTATTTAAATGATGGCCCGTTCGCAGTTTACAAGAAGTTACAAGACAACATAGAGGTGTCACGTGGCTGGGTTGGATCAGTGGGTCTTTACTTGGCCATAGTGGAAAAAAAATGTTGTGTCTTGAACAGCCTCGAGATCAATGTGCCATCTTGATTCTACATTAATTCACTATAGCTGCTGTAACTTTACATCATCATAAACACATTTCTCAACGGTGGAGGGTCCAATTCTGCAAATGAAATTAAGACTATAAAAGCAATATTATTTTACACCTACTGTAATGTGACAAAACCCCAAACATTATCTCCTACTGATATTTTAGTTTGTCAGTTTTATACTACTGTAAGTATCAATCTAATGCAGACCCTTTAGCAGACCATGTCTCCATTAACATAACAGTGACTATACATTGACAACTTACTCAATTCCAACAATTTCACACCAAGGTTATAATCGTTAACAAAAGCAAACGAAATAACGAAAACTAGGTGGGAAAAAATATTGTATGAACTGAAATAAAAATAAAAACGAGGCATTACAGAAAAACGATAAATAACTAAAACTGTAATGTCTATTTGCAAAACTAACAAAAAAATAATAATCGAGTTAATGTCCTTAGTTTTCGTCTTTGTCAATGTCTTTCATAGAGCAAATAACGTTATCTTTCAGAGTTGACATTTCTGACCATAGACCTGTTTTATACAGTCTATGCCGTAGACATTCTGATTGGGAACCCAGATATTCCGACATTCCATGTCAAATTGAACACAACATAGTCCGTGCCCCTCGCCGTCATGGCGGTACTGAAAGTCAGAAGAAAGCGGCAGAGACCTATTTGATTATGTTTGTGTCAGATAAAAGTGCCTTGCAGTGGAAGGTGGTAAAATAGGTGGACATTTTATTAAAGGGAAAAATTCCACGAATTTCAAAGTACATTTGAGAAGTGCGCACAAGGAGGCTAACCTAGCTTACCTTAACAAGATAAAGGAGAACACAAAGCCCCCTTTCCCTGAAACAGAAGCTAACCCCGGTACAGGGCATGGAGTATGGGTACAGGGCCAGGCAGCATGACGGAGACAACCTTAGGGGAGAGAACGTTACAGGAGGGCTTTCACTGGCGCCCCGATAGCTGCTGGTTAGTAAATACGCAGGAACACCAAAAGCGGGAGAAAGCGTGGGTTAAAATGTGTATTGATACTGGGATGACTTCAAAAAGTTCGCCACGAACCAAAGTTCAAAACACCTGTTCATGTATGTCTTCTTTAGTCTATTGGCTATTTAGGTGTTTTCCTGGCACACATTTTGCACTTACTGCGGCGTCTTGTGTAGACTGTTTACATATTTGTGCTCATCAATTAAAATTTTATGTAGGCCTACTTCTGTTATTGTTGAATACATTGTGAATACATATTTCTAAAATTGTATGTTTTTGTTGAGTTATTATTACACAATACTTTTTCTGACCTTTTTGAATTTTGCCTCTAAAAAATAACCCATATTACCAAAAAAGACTAAAACTGACACTTAAACTAATAAAAACTAAACTAAAACTAAGAACTTTCAAAAAATAAAAACTAAACAAACTAGCAAACCTGCTTTAAAAACTAATTAAAACTAAACTGAATTTGAAAACAAAAGTCAAAACGAAATAAAAAATAATGAAAAATGCAAAACTATAATAACCTTGTTACTTTTTATTTTTTTAATTTCCTTCCACAACTTAAAAAAAAAAAAGTAAAAAATTGCTCACATGTACACATTGCCATCTAGATCTAAACCTGTTTGTTGTTGTTATTGATTACAATTTAGGTTCACATTTGTGATTGAAATTGATATGTATCATTTCAGAATGCTGGTGATGATTGTGTCTCTGTAACAAGACGCAGTGTTTTTTTCAGACAATTTCCTGTTTGTATTTCAAGTTAGCCATCAGCCCCCACATACCCTTCACGAGTGATCCGATACAATTCCAGGTAAGCTTTACAGGAAACCCACAGTGACATAACAGCCCCTCATACAACTGCAAAACTTAACACGCAGACAGACAGCAGCTGCAGACTAGTGGCCTGATGAAGGTGTTGGAATTGAGAAAGAAAATGTTTTAGTTTATTTTATGATTATTTATCCACTGAAAACAGTGGTCAGTTGTTAAGTTATATGTTATTTATGTCTAACTACAGTCAAGCCAAAGCTCTGCAGCCACCTGAGCTACATTTAGATGTACAGTTTATTTTTGAATCTATGTCATGTAAGTGACCACATCCTTACTTTGTGAAATCAAATGAGGTCTGTTCTGGTTGCACTGTGTGTGAGTGTAGCCTACTTAGTTTGCAAGACAGATGCAGAGTGTGGTTTCATACTCCGATATGGTCAGTGGAGTTATGTTCAATATATGATGTTCATCTGCATCCTGATGTCTGAATAATATATTGTGGCATGTTTGGGTGGATGATTGTTTGTTAAACAAAATTAATATTTATTTTGATTCATTCTAATATTTATGTTTACCCATATAGGCCTACACATACGGATATACAATTGATAATAACTTGCAATGAGGATTGGAATATTGGAAACTTGAAAAAAGTTGTTCTGGGAAAAACATAGAATGGTAAAGGGATGCTGATTGTGAACAGTTAGCCACACCAGCTCCAGGTGAAAGTCTCCTGACCTCTAGTGGAGATGTTAAGTAGTAAACAGAATAGGCCTCACAGTTAAAGGTCCCATGGCATGAAAATGTCACTATATGAAGTTTTTTAACATTAATATGAGTTCCCCCAGCCTGCCTATGGTCCCCCAGTGGCTAGAAATGACGATAAGTGTAAACCGAGCCCTGGGTATCCTGCTCTGCCTTTGAGAAAATGAAAGCTCAGATGGGCCGATCTGGAATCACCTCCTTATGTCGTCATAATTGGAAAGCTTTCTCTGCTTTGCCCGCCCAGAGAAGTTGGCCCGCCCATAAGAAACAGAGAGAACACTGTCACTACCCGATGTGAGTCGAGTGCAGATGTGAGTTGCGGATGCTCAGATTTAAAAGGTTTACGGCATAACGGGTCATACTGAAATTTGTTAAATCCATAAAATAATAAACTGTTCTCATTAATACGCCACTGTTTGTTGAAATAGGGCTTATCATGGTCTACCCTGACTGTTGATAGGTGGGCCAACGCATTTTTTGTCTCAGTGCAAGTAATTAGTTTTTTTTTTTTTCTTTTGTTGGCTCACTTTTACTCCCAACATGCTAATCGGCAACATAGGATTCCATTCACATTCCGGTTGGCGTTGGCCTACCTATCTACAGCTAGGGGAGACCGTGATAAGCCCTATTTCAACAAACGGTGGCGTATCCCTTTAACAGAAGATGGCAATCATTTCAAAAACGTTTTGGCTATCTATGATTGTTTGATTGCTAACGTTAGCTCAAAACGCCATTCAAGTGACAGCCTTTGTTGTTTTTGATTGCTAGCCTGTAGCCAGCATTCATTTCAAAAATGTTTTAGCTCCTCCTCATAGCATTTAAAGCTACAGACACAGAAATGGCACATCCTAAGGAAAGCTCATTGTGGGACTGCCTCTAGTGGCTGTAATTCTGCACTAAGGCCTATATAAAAGCATCCAAAAAGCAGCATGTCATAGGACCTTTAAGTTTGACTCAAATATGTCCAAACTAAATGACACAATGCTACATCTTCATTCTAAATGCACTACAGATGCTGGGTTCTAATAAAATAAAACAAAAACAAACATAGGCTACAGCTTTAGTTCTGAACAGCAGCCCGTCAAATCCAGATTGAGAAAATGCAAAACCCTGGTGGGACACCATCAAATCTGTCATAACCAAATGGAAAGAACATGGCACGACAGCAAACCTGCCAAGAGACGGCCGCCCACCAAAACTCACGGCCCGGGCAAGGAGGGCATTAATCAGAGAGGCAGCACATAGACCTAAGGTAACCCTGGAGGAGCTGCAGAGTTCCACAGCAGAGACTGGAGTATCTGTACATAGGACGACAATAAGCTGTACGCTCCATAGAGTTGATCTTCATGGCAGAGTGGCCAGAAGAACGTCGTTACTTTCAGCAAAAAACAAAATGGCACATTTTGAGTTTGCGAAAAGGCATGTGGGAGACTCCCAAAATGTATGAAGAAAGGTGCTCTGGTCTGATGAGACATCAAAGAAAACTCTGTCTGGCGCAAACCCATCACATCACCGAAAGAACCCCATCCCCACAGTGAAACATGGTGGTGGTGGCAGCATCATGCTGTGGGGATGTTTTTCAGCAACCGGGACTGGGAAACTGGTCAGAATTGAGGGAAAGATGGATGGTGCTAAATACAGGGATATTCTTGAGCAAAACCTGTACCACTCTGTGCGTGATTTGAGGCTAGGACGGAGGTTCACCTTCCAGCAGGACAATGACCCCAAACACACTGTTAAAGCCCAGACCTCACGGTAATAGAAAATCTGTGGTCTGGCTTAAAGATTGCTGTTCACAAGCGCAAACCATCCAACTTGAAGGAGCTGAAGCATTTTTTTGCAAGGAGGAATGGGCAAAAACCCCACTGGTAAGATGTGACAAGCTCATAGAGACTTATCCAAAGCGACTTGGAGCTGTGATTGCCGCAAAAGGTGGCTCTACAAAGTATTGACTTTAAGGGGGTGAATTATGCACATTGACTTTTTCTGTTTTGTCCTTTTTGTTGTTTGCTTCACAATAAAAAACAAACTAACATCTTCAAAGTTGTGGGCATGTTCTGTAAATTAAATGATGCAAATCCTCAAACCATGTTAATTCCAGGTTGTGAGGCAACAAAACACAAAAAATGCCAAGGGGGGTGAATACTTTTGCAAGGCACTGTCAGCGGGGAGTAATGGTGATGAGGTCGGTGTCTGGCCCGCCAAACACGGTTCTACTGTTGTAATAAACATTGTAAACGTGAGTTGTCTGACTGAAGTGGTTATAAGTTAAATAAACAAACCTTCCTCAGTCTTAGAATTAAACCGAAAAGAGGACAACACTCAGTTACACAAAAGTGATTAAACAACATGCCACCATAACCGCTGAATAAAGCATCACCAAGGAAGCTAATACAGAGATGTGTAGGCTTCATTAGACCATATAAACTTGATAGCTGCTATAGCAAACCCATTAAGAGATTCGCAAAGTTTTTACGCATGCACACACACAGCTAAGTTTCTAGGCAAGCGGTGATTGTTTAAGTTTAAATAGCTAACGTTATAAGTGTGTTGTAGGCCTACTACTGAAGGTAAAAGTTCCCAAACAAATGTAAAAGTCAGGAGGATCCACCACAAATATGTTAGCATTGCTAACTTGGCCAAACCCAGAATGCACCTGTTGTTCGCAACATTTAAGGTGTGTTTGATTTGGTTCACTTAGTCTGCTAGGCGGGTGGTGCTAGTGATGGTCAAATGAAGCTTTGCGAACCACTATTTTCTGAGCACACTAGATGGTGCTCTCTGGTGAGCTCAGAAAATAGACAGTGGTTCACGAAGCTTCATTTGACCATCAGCAGGTGGTGCATTAAATCAGTGAGTATGCAACCTTTTTTCTTTTTATACCTACGCCGAGATATATTAATGCTAATCTTAACCATAACACATAATCACGTCATTAATTGTATTGCTATTTATACATTATTTTGTCCTGTGTACAAACTCCAACACAGGTGCTACTTCCAGTAGTTGTATCCTGTAATCATGATTGGATCTCAGGATCCGTGTTGAAGTGACAGTCCGACCGGGAGACGACATCACTCTCTACTGTGACTGCAAATGATCATCTGGAGGATTTATAATGTGGTACAGGAACTGCCTTCATGAGAACCAGCCTTCTCTTGTCCTTAAACTAAATTGTGATGCATGGAGACAAACCACTATTGCTGCAGGATTTGATTGTACATAATTGAAATTGTAAAATTAATTTATCACAGTTGATATTTAGTTTTCCTTGCAAACATACAGTATGAAAACATTGGAAAACATGTATGTGATACAGTTTAGGGTTTTATTTTTCATTCAAAAAGCAATGATGGATTTGCAAAGTTTTAAACAAATTTCTCTATGTCAGGTTTCCTCTGAAAATAAATATACATGTTACAGTATTACGTAGTTCATTAAGCCATAAGTGCTACCAGTGTGTAAAGAGAAGGAAGATAATAAAGATGGACGAAGAGAGGATGTGATTTGGATTGAGCGTGTGGTGGGGTGGAGAGGGAGTGATATTTGATATGTCGGAGCTGATTTTGCTATTAGAATTAGACTGATGTCTTCCATGGGCAAAATGCGTAAAAAAGGTGATTGCTTCACTTTAAAATTATTCCTCCAAGAAGATTTATCTGGGTTTCATGACTTGAATACTGAGAATCATTCACAGACATACTGTATACCACCTATACTTTAAATTGAGTTGCTGACAACATCTTATGGCTTGGGTAAAATGTAAAAAGCACAGAGCTAAAAGGAACAAAGAGCTCAGAGATAGATAAGAGGAGCCAGATACTCCAGACACATGGCCAGTGCTGAAGAGAGTTTCTGATTTCATGGTAAAGGCACAATCATCCCAGTTGCCCTTGGACTAATAACAAATATTGGTTGCCCACAACACCTAGAGTTACATACAGCATTGCAAAATGCATTGGTTCAGAGTGCAAGCCTTTACAGAACACATCAGCTCAGACAGAAATGTCAAGTTCACATCGTCAAGATATCAGAGACAATATAGAGTTTCTTTCTTAGACTGAGCAGTGCACATCAAAGAGGACAGAAGTGTTGATGCTGCAGGTTACAGGAAACCCACTCACAATGATCAGTAGCAACACAAGCTGCAACTTTCAGAGCCCTTCACCACATGGCCAATAATGTGTCTAGAAGTACTGAGCTAAATGAGGATGAGAACAAACACTTTAAGCAAGCACTTAACTTGTGGTTACCCAAACTGCACCCTTGTAAAAACAGCTGCAAGTAGAATAGGCACAACAACATAGTCCCTCCATACACAGCTGGGGCATCTGAGAAACTCAGGAGGATCCTTATCCAAAACAGCATACCTGTTTTCTTAAACTTATATAGCACCACACTGAGACAAAAGCTTGTCCACCATCAACACCGCACACCCAAATCTAAGCCGAGCAAATTAATACACACAGTCCAATGCAGAGAGGATTGCACGGACCTGTACATCACAATAGGAAGATGAAACAAATGCTGAGCAAGAGCATGGCCTAGTGCCGGAGGCCCAACTCCTCAGATCATCTTACATCTAAAGGACAAGGGTCATTCCTTTGAGGACAGCAAAGTATTCATACTTATTGGACGGTGAATACGGGTTAGAAAGAGGAGTGAAGGACATGACATCATGACTTTGCGTAAACATACACGCCGACTTTCTTAAGCCAAGTGGCGTGTTATCTGTATGCGTTTTGAGCTTTACGTCCGCTGTATACAGCGTAGACATACACACACGGGACGCAATCCCCGGTCTCCTGGGTGAAAGTCCTGTGTTTTACCCCTCCACCACCCCGACCAATCTCCCTACGTGGATTTTCACCCTTTCATACTACTCGCTACAGCGTAAATTCACACACAATTGCAATAAAATGTAAGTCAATGGAGACCAAACTAAAAAGCGAGTATGTGTCTTGATAACACGCCAATAATGGCATAGGAATTGGCATGTCATACATACGCCATTTCATGAGATCACTCTGGAAGGAGAGAATTTATGTCAATCTGGAACAAAGGTTTTCAAACTGTGACGCGTGCTCTCCATGGGGACACGGGACAGTTGAAGGGGAAGCTCTGAGACATGAGGCACAGATACTGCACAATTAAATAGACTGTCCACAATTTTCATTCATAAGTAACCTATTAGCAGTGTACCACTTATTACTTTCTATACATTTAGGACGGACCATTAAAACTGACGCTGATATTTCCTGTCAGATACTCTTCTCTGACACAGAGAACGTCCTGCTCTGTGGTAGATTTAAGATTATTTTTTGGGGGCTTTTCCCTTTTATTATAGTGACAGTGGATAGGCACGAAAGGGGGATGACACGCGCAAGACCAACAGTCAGATTAAAACCGAGGCCGCGCAGGACCGGTGCCATACATGGGGAACGCCCTGCTCTGTGGTAGAGAAGGGGGCCCGGGGTAGATTTAAATATAATTTATGAGGTGATTCACTTTCTGGCATCAGAAAAAAAGCCACTGCATGTTTAGAAAAATAGCATGCCTTTATTGAACATTAGCGTTAAAGCAACACCAAAGCACTTTTCCTCTTCGGTCCCTCTATAGGTTGGAAGTGTCCATTACCACTGTCTCATTCAAACTACAGATCCACTACCTGATCTGGCAAACTTGCATAGTGGGGTTTTAGCAGATAGAGAGCCGCAAAGCAAATGTTGAAGTGCCGTTCACCCTGTTATAAGTTGATGAACCACTGAAACAATTTTGGAAACATTATTTTAAGGTACAAAAGAATCTTTGGTGTTGCTGTAAATAGAAGCTTTCATCACAGCCACCAATGATGATGCAGGGGAATATCTTACTCACTGCTGAATCGGTGAATTGTAAGTTTTATGAATTGATTGTCCATGCTTTGTCTACCAC
Organism: Perca fluviatilis; assembly: GCF_010015445.1. NCBI lineage: Eukaryota > Metazoa > Chordata > Actinopteri > Perciformes > Percidae > Perca > Perca fluviatilis. The sequence goes on along the minus strand of NC_053112.1, from coordinate 25,515,761 downwards.
AAATTGCATTGCAAAATAAATATTTTAACTGCTTTACAGAACTATAGTAATGTGTTTGTTGTTGTTGTTGTTGTTGTTGTTGTTGTTGTTGTTGTTTACAATTTGTTGCAGATTCTTATTAATTATTTTGTCATGGTTGTCATTGAATGTATTAAGCTGTTTTGGTGCAATTTCCTGTTCCACACACAAAAGCTAAAACAGCTTAAATTCTTCCATAGCTTCTTTTCATTTATCTATTTATATTCAGTTTCCAAGGTGACATTTACCACAAAGTTAATCTAATCTAATCAATTTAAGGATGTGAAATATAAATGAAGATAAACATACATCATATTGTATGAAACTCTACAAATACAGCTCATCTCTATCTAGTACATCCATTGTTTTCTTTCAACAATTTTGAAACGTCAGCAATACCATCAGGGCCTTTAGATTCTGACCACTTTATTATCATGTCCCAATATAAAAAAACAACACCCTATTGACCGATTTCATAAAGGAGTTGTGAGAATTAGAAACTACTGCCCGTGTGATTACCACAGGAGCAGCACTCTCTCTAACAGCTGCTGCTGAAAACTAGTGCTGTTCCATCTTTCCAAAGGCTGCATAGTAACAACATTTACAATTGGGTGCCACTCCAAACTGTACACACATGGATTTTATTCCATAATGTTGCCTAATTGGAGGAGTGTCTTCTTCTGCTACACATGCATCAAAATCTCCATGGCTATAAAAACTGACCAAATATACTATACGTCCTACAAAGGCAGCAATGCAAGTATTGCTAGGCTGAAATCTACCATGTTAATGTTAACACATCAGAAGTTCAAAGAGGAAACATGTAAATGCCCAGAATACCACATATCTTTGCATCTATAGAAAACAACCCCAGAAGAAAATGTTCCACTTGACTGGCCAATCACCGCTGATTCTTCCTTTCACTGAAAAGTCTGCGCAGTGCATGATATACATATCTGTAAGTGAGATCTGTTTCGCTGTCTTTTAACTCTCGATCATCATCACACATGGATGCGCTGCATATTTTTCTGGTCCTTCTCTCAGGTAATTCTTTTGATTAAAGTGCGTGGATAATTTAAGTGTTAGGTTCTATTTTGAGAATAATTCAAACTGACATTATCTTTGTTGTTGTGTTGAGCAGGAGCCTGCACCTGCTGTAATGTGAACTCCCGTAACACTGAGCACATTTCAATCTGTTTTTACAATTATGTTTGTATTCCAGGAGTTGTTTCTCGTTCAATTTCTGGATCCATGTTGAAGGTGAGAGTCAGATCAGGAGACAACATCACTCTCTACTGCGACTGCAAATTATCATCTGGAGAACACATAGAGTGGTACAGGAACTGCTCTCATGAGAGTCAGCCTTCTCTTATCCTTAAAGTAAAAGATTTATTGACTGGCACTGCCAAGATTCCCCCTCGTTACCAATTCGTGAGAAACTTTTCTTCTAACTCCTATGACCTGCTGATCATGAACATCACTGATTCTGATGAGGGCCTCTACTACTGTGGAACTGAGCAGATAAGAGTGGAATATGAAGAATACATTACTCAGAAATATGTTTACATACAGTATATGGCAACGTCACAACAAAGATCCTATTAGGTAAGTATTCTGTTCTGACTTCTGTTTTTATGTGAATCTGCAGTATGCAGTTCATTTTAAAGTTTGTGGGTGATGATAATTTTAAGTCCAACATTTAAAATGTGTCTATACTGTTTGAGGAAAAGGCCCATATTATGTGTTAATCATAATATGGGCCTTTTCCTCAAACAGTATAGACACATTTTGTCGAAGTTGAATTCGGCGATATACAACCACTAATCTCAAATTACATGATTCATTCCAATTCCAAAGATATCTCTTGGGTTTGAATGGATTGTGAGTTGTTGTATTGATGGATGGATTATGAGTGCCAATATTTCCACAGTGATCTGAGATGTGTCTTTAGTTTTTGGAGAAAAGAAATGCATTAGAAAAACCAGAAACCAGCTTCGCATATGGAATAAAAATGTTCCAGATTTCACCTGGCATTAACAAATACTGACTATATTTTGAATTAAATTGTAAGATGGGTCTGAGCTGGAAGGGTCAATCAGCGAGAAACACGATAAATGTCTAGCATTTTACAAATCAAACAGCACAATGGTGATGCAGATGCACACACGTTTTACTGCTTGCAGTAAAATAATCCAAATTAAGAGAAAAACTGAAAAACATGTAAAGGAGTAATCCACATATTATGTATTTGTTCCAGATTCTGACTCATGCCCTGACTCCAGTGGGTGCATTTCAAACCATATGATTGCTGTGCCCTGGATGATGGTGTTTACTCCAGCCTTCACTATTCTCTCCTCCTTCATCTCCTTAATTTTGGTTTATCACTTCTGTCAAAAAACAGGTACTGCTGTCTTACAGTTGTTTTTCTACTATGTTTTTTTAAGCAAATTATGTAAAGTTAATTATTTAAACATCTAGGATAGCTGTCATTAGATTACTATATTTGCAAAGGTGCAGTTGAGTGCTACTTTTTAATAATGCTGTATCTTTTTTCGCAGTTAAGGAACCTCAAATTCTCCAGAAAAGACCTGACACCAGGGGACAAACAAGACGGGATCAGGTAATGGACAGCAGGAATTTGGAAATGGTATTGAGTCAACATGAGTCTTAATCAGCATTTTATATTCTTAGCAGCTATCTCTCCGTGTTTGCAGTTGTTTTAAAGTGTCACAGTCACAAATCTTTAGATATAACAGCACAACAGTTGAACATAATTCTTTTAAATAACACATGTCAAATTGTCTCTCAGGATGAAGATGTGTTTTTGACAAAAGTTATGTTCCGGGCTATGGATGGATAAACACGCCAATAGGCAGAGGATGGACGACACAAGGACATTTGTTTTGTTCAAGCAGAAACCAAATAGAATGAAATGACTTCAAATTCAAAAGGTTCAAATTCAGGTACACGGTTTTAGTTGTCATCTCCTCTTGTTGTTGTCCTGTGGTTGAAGACACTGCTCAAGCAACTGGTGATTTGTGGCCAATTTGTTATCAGGTTTATAATCAATCAGACAGTAATAATCTCTTTTTTTCCCCCTATCTAACATATTTTCACCACCTTAAAATGTACATTTTGAATGGTAACTTTGTCACCATGTTAAGCTAGCATTACACTGATTTACATCGTTTTTTTTTACTTTGGATTCATTAACATCAAGTAGGTTATAACAATTCATTATTAGTTTTACATGTAGAATATGTAATTGATGAAATATTTTATGAAGATTTCTAATTATAATTGCCTCTTTATCTGTCATTATTATTACATTTCAAAACCATGCACTTGCTGAATTTTTGTTTATAAGCTTTGTGCTAATAAAACCAGAATATTATCAAAGGTAGGAAAAGGCTCTGTTGTATATTTAGTATATGTGACATATCACATTATAAATGTAAATGCTGCTTAAAAAAATGCATGTAAGATAAGATCACATTGTTATGAAGTGAAATTATTGCAGGTTGACCTTTCCAGTATTCCAGAAAATGTTTTTTTTTATTATTAATATATGTTGATTATTTCAATATTACAAAGCCAAATCTTTGCACAATCAGGGCCGTAAATTCAGAAAACAGTTCTCTCCTTGGTCTAGGGACTGTTGGATGTGCAACACAATGTCGCCATTCCTTTTTCTTAACTTGATTACTGCAATAATACAGATCAATGTAATAATATTTGACATAAGCTAACCTAGCCTATATATTATCTTTTTTATGAGCCCTGTTACTATTTAAGTCTGTGCTCTATTATAATGAAGATGTATTATTATTTAGCATTTTTATATGATATACATTTTTTTATTAGAAAATCTTATATATATCTATATATATATATATATATATATATATATATATATATATATATATATATATATATATATATATATATATATATATATATATATATATACTGTCCATGACCATGTAGGCTACAAAACAATAATGTCAAGCAATGCGATGAGATCTTTGTATCTGATTTAGCTACTAGCTTCTTTCCACCTGCAGTTTCCAGGTAATGATATACATTCATTCAGAATATAATGATTTACTTATGTAACTCATTTGATTGAAGTTTATATTTTCTGTCAGATATTCTCTTACGACACGGGCACAGCATTGGAACTTATCGATGGATAATCCACACAATAGTGGCATGAACCACAGTGTTTTTCATAGGCCTACATATTTTTGTTCATTATTTTTTTATGCTTTGAAAACATCTGACAGCCAGTTACCTAAAAGTTACATGACAATACAGAGTGCACATTCACAATAAGGTTTACTACAACCACATTATGTACCAGTAGTCCATGTGATCAGTAAAACTTTACAGGAAACCCACAGTGACAAACTGCAGAGCTCAACATGCCGAGAGTGTGAAGCTGCAGATGAGTGGCCAGCTGAAGGTGTTGGAGCAGGGCATTACTGTGTTTACCGTTTACCAGTCAAATGTATCTTACATGTTGAGAAAACAGGTTTTTAAACTTCTGATTCTAATACAATTGTTAAATTAAAGTGTTTCATCCTAAAATCACAACAGTTTAATGTGGGGTTGCAAATTGCTGGACACTCTTCTGACCTCTAGTGGAGATGATGAGTAAAAACCAAATCCAAAAAGGCCACCATTAGAGGTTTGGACTCAAGCTGTCCAAAGTGTTTTGTGGTCATTTTAATGTATTGTATGTATTATGCTGACAATAATTATAAATCCATCCTGGCAATGTTTCGTTTCTTTATTGTAGAGAAATACAAAATATTTACTAATTTCACCTCCTTGTTTATTTCCTCTATCATCATTTGTTAATAAATCATCAGATAACAACAGCAAATTACATTTTACATTCAATTCAGTGGAGGAAACATTTTACTCATATATGCCTTAAACTTTGAAACAAATCAATTAATGACATGAAAAAAACGTATTCCAATGAGCAATTTTCAAATCAATTAAAATTCATTCTGAATTATTTGAATTCAAATACACTACCAAAGGCACTGACTTGCCTGAAAACAATAAAATAAACATACATCAAATCAACAATTAAAGCAAAATATGCACTTAAATGCATTAGTTTTGAAAAAAGAAAACAGCGAGCAAGGAAACTGTGAAATCAAAGCAGAACATTTTCAATAAAATGTGGGTTTTTCCTAGGCCAATCCACAGGATCAGGACAGATGCTTTTGGGGTCAATGTATTGTCAATATTGGCTATGTTAGGGTTGACCCATTTCCAAGTGCAGAAAATAAATAAACAGCAGTCAGCAGTTCCAATTATGACAGCATGTGCATCAGAGAACAATGAATCAAAAATATAGATTATTTTGTGCATATTTCAACAACATTTTCCAGGTTAACCACACCCTAAACATAGTGATGTTGATTGAAAATAGCATTTGAATTTAACTGGAGATAAAATAAAAGAGGCTAACTCAACCGTGTCCAGTGCTTCCTGAAACAACATAGCAACACTGACACATCTTTTTCCATAAATATACAAAACATTATTGGAAGGTATACAAAATATGATATGAAAGCATTAAGAGGATTTCTTTTTCTTTATTTTGTTATAAAATGAATTATTCTTTGCTGCAGGCTATATAGTGCAAAATCCTAAGTAAATCCTGAGTAACAATAAATAGTCAAGACTAAATAAACAATCAAATGTAAAGTTATGAGAAAAACTACCATATATATTATTTATTTATAGTCTAAACCTTAAAAAAAACTGCTAATCTCCTAATCTGGACTGTGTTGGTGTGGTTTGATAATTGGATAATTAAACAAACCCACAACTGTTATGAGATTCTGATTCAAATGTTGCTAAATCCTGAATGGTGCATAAACATATGTTAAATCACGTCTTTTTCGCAACTGAGCCCCACCCACCTCGACCCAATGGGAAGAACACAAATACAGAAATTTGTCATGTGAAATAATGAAAACTAACTTCTAACTCTGGCAGAGAATTGTGTGTTCACGTAAGACTCCATTATTCATTGTAAGAACTAAGAAGCCTTCATTACCTGTTACACAATAGGTTTTTCCAGGGCCTTTAAAGTGTCTTACTAATTTTATGTTTGCAACATGCAGCTGTATGGAAGAAATTCATAAAAATGTCAGACCAGACTCTGATTCATGACTCAAAATGGGAAAAACTGTGACTGGGGCATGACTAAATTAAAGAACATTTCTCTTAGAATATAATGCATTAATGTTCTACTGCAAAACATGTCTTCAGTTGAGGTTTAAACTAAATTCAAGCCTTGCCTCTGTTATACAGAAAAGAAGGCATAAGTTAAACATCATTCAATCCTTCAACCATAGGCAAAGCCTAAAAAAATCTGCATCTAAAATAATATGGTACCAACCATATGTCTACATAAGACTTTTTAGAGAAAATAAATCTACTTCAGCTTTCCATACAAGATATTGTCAATGAAGTTCTAAAACTCTCATTTTCTGGTTCAATAAAATGATAAAAAGTAAAAAAGAAAACATTCTAAGCTGATCATCAGAGTTTTTGGAGACCACTTTGAGGCTTCTCTGGAGTTGATTCAGTCTTCTTTTTAAAAGGATTTTTGAGCTTTAAGGATTTCCTGCTCTTTTCCTTATGCTTGTTTTTTTCGTGTCCAGTCTCAGTGGCCGATGCAGGAGATGGGAAAGCAATCCCTGGTGGTGTCAATGGTGGCTCCACCTCTGCTTGCAGCCTGCTCTCGGGCAGGTTGGGTGTTGAGGCAGAGGGGCTGGTTGAGGTCGTAGCCACGGAGTGGCAGGACTTCTCAAGGATTCCATCATACACAAGCTTGCTCAATGTGCCAGTGAAAAGGTCTGATGGTGACTCCCATGGTACCTGGGAGGTTACCATAAGGTCTGGCTGTCCAATTCGACCTGGAGATGAACTTGATTTGGATGCTCCCAACTCCTCCCTCAGTATTGATTGTTTAGGTATTTCCATTGGAACATCACTTCTGTCCCAGGAGATCTTTCCTGTGGGAGTGTCTATGGAAGTGTCAGTGTCATCTCTTGGCATTCTGAGTATTCTCCTTTTGAGAGAACCAGCAGACATGTCAAGTTCGTCTCTCAGTATCTTTCTACTTGTTGATGGTTCTATATTGAACTTTTGCTTCTCTGGAGAGGACGAGGTATCCGTAAGTGCTTCAAATCTCTCTTTGGGTAGCATTTTTATAGAAGCGCTATCTTTACAATACTCCAGCTCATCTCTAGATATCTTTCTTGGTGGTGTTCTAGTAGCATCAACCATTTTGTCCATTGCTAATGCCCTTACAGAGAAATCAAGCTGGAAGTCTCCTTTATTCCATTGAATCTTTCTAGTACCTGTGTCTAGGGACGATCCCATTGAATCTCTTGTAATCCTTCTGGATACTGAGTCAAACGGGCACTCAACATCATCTTGTATCATCATTCTTGAGGCACTGTCCATTGAAGTCCCCATCATGTCACTGGATAGCTTCCTCGGTGCCAAATCTGTTGTTGCTTCTAATTCTTTCCAAAGAATCTTTCTCACATCCAGAGGTAAATCACTTATTTCTCTGTAAACATTCCTTGAAGCAGTGTCCATCAAATCCCCTATTGTATCTCTCTCTACTTTCCTGGCTGGGAAATCTGCATCAAACTCATTGGAAAGCACCTTTCTAACAGCAAAGTCCATGTGAACTTCACTCCTGTCTCTGGATATCTTCCTTGATGTAGCCTCAATCAAAGACTCTTCTTTGGACATCTTCAAAGAGGGGGTTTCCAAAGAAGCATCCAACACTTTGTCTTTTGCCATCTTTCCCAAGGAAATATCTACACAAGCTTCAAGCTCTTCTACAGACGTTTTGCGAACTGGAGATTCAACAACAGCTTCTTCTTCTTTACTCAAATTCTGTGTAATGGAGGTGTCTGAAAACGGCTCAGTTTCATCATAATAGAGCTTTTGAGATGAAGTTTCAACAGTTGGACTAGGGAACATTTTGCTGAGAGGAGGTGAAGTCATATATTCTGTGTCTGAGAACATCTCTTGGGAGTCTCTATTAGTAAGAGAAATGAAAGGAAGAATAGAGGAAGGAAAGGACAAGGAAGGGGAGAAGGAAGGAATCAAGGAATGAACAAATATTCACTGATGTTTTAAAAAAACGGTGGTTTAGCTTGAGTAGTGTGTAAAAGCAAATTGGCCTCTAAAAGTTGTGGGCAGGAAGACATACTGTTTCTTTAGAGTTTTCAGGAGGAGCCCCTCTTCCTCGCATGTGTATGGGTCTCTGATGGGGATTAGAAGGTCAGGGTCCGGGGAGATCATGGCGGCCGGTGGCTGACTGATCGGGCCAGGACGACGTGATCGACATATGGTGGATCCCCGTGTTCGTGGAGAGCGCTTCAGTGGTGGACCTGGAACTGGAGGAAGGCCAAAGATGAATCAATTAGCAGAGCTGATTAATCCATACATGACACAAGACACACACAGGACTGGTGGGTGATACATAAAAAAAAAAAAACTGTGATGAGTGGAGAAACAACAATTGCAAATGTTTCCATACAGAACATAAGTGGAATGGTTTGATGAGTATGAAAATTATGCAAATCACATGCCATAGCCAGTCCAAGATCTGAACACTTTGTTTGTGAAAACTAATGGGGATCCAACTAAAGGATCAAAAAGTCATCACTGCTATGTATTTACCTGTCATCTGTGGTAAGACTGGAGAAGCAGACTCTTCTAACAGATCCTCTATAGATCCATGAACAGAGCTGTGGCATGACCAAGATGGCTGGGGAACTCTGGGAAACCCCAGGGCTATTGGCTCTGAGTAGAGCTGAGCAGTGAGGTTAGCTAGGCCAGGATTCCTAATGACGGGGAAGCAACAGAGGCGCTCAATCTGCTGCCAGCGATGGAGGCGTTCCCGTAGGCAGGCTGTTACTTCAGACAAGGAATTCCTTTGGGATATACAAAGACCTATGTGACATATGTTACATATTTACTGTGACAGACACAAACAAAACTTTCAGAGGTAATTTTGTGACTCACTTTGCCTCCAGGATCTTGTGATCAACTTGGTCCAGAGAGGAGCTGTGTGCAACATGGAGAGTCCCGAACAGGGAACTCCTCTTCTTCTTAATCTTCTCTGCCTGCAAGGAAGTATAGATGCAGGTCAGTTGATAGGTATGTAGGTAAGTTGTAAAAAAACAAAAAATATGAAAATATAATTGCTCATACATTTTACATATCCAGTGCAGTCACATTAAATATAACTAGTGTGTTTTTTATGTGTGTCCCCCTTTTTCATGCATTACCTCTTCCTTGGCGATGCCAAGCTGTAGTTCTGCTCTGTGCCTCTTGACATTGTAGAACTGGACCTCTACCTCATGTGTCAGCTGTAACCACAGTTGGAGGGCCTCTGAGGCATTCCAGCTAGCCTGCATGTCCTTCTCCGCCTGCTTCAGTGCTCCACGGACCTGAGGGAATGTAGAATAATAGTTAAAAACTACTGTTAAACCTTAAATTCTTTCCTTTAAAACCTTTACAATTTCCAAAACTATAGCAGAGATGACAAGCGTCTAGTGCAGCATTGCTCTAGTTGTGTGTCTACCTGCACCAGCTCTTCCTCTGCATATCGGAGGCGGCTGAGCTCACTGACAGCTCCCTGCCTCAGCTCGTGAAGGCGGTAAGCCTCCTCCTGCGCCCCTATGATCTCATCCCTCATCTTCTCCTCCAGGTTCTGTTTCTCCTCTGCGACATTACGTTTTTCTTCCTGTGCTCGCTCCAGTCTGAGAAAGTAAAATGGTTTTAGTGGAATCGAACAAATACAAGTCAATGCAATTATACAAATTGATTACTCACTGTTCCTGCAGATCTATGAGGCTCTGTTCAGCCCTCTGCAGACTTTCCAAATCTTTCATCATCCTGGATATGTGGACTTTACTGACTTTGTTCTGGGCCTGGGCAAACCAGCAGCCTCCAACTCCCATCACCACTGATACAATGAGCAGCAGGTCCTTCATGTAGTTATGAGGGGGACCTGTGGTGGAATGGAAGGTCATGATTATTAATGGTTGATGGATCATAAATGCTTCATATATGAAATGGGAGCACGTTAGTAGTGTTCCTTTATATACTGGAAAAGTCCAAGGAAGCTGGGAGAGTTATAGGTATGCAAGCTAAATAGGCAAGTAGGCAGAACAGGAACACATAAGAGACATAGGAAGAGGGGATAGGGTGAGGACTTGTCCTTACGTGTAGGCGGTCCAAACAGAACAACATCCAGAGCTTTGATGTTGAGCTTCTGTTTGTCTCTCTGGTCCTGAACCCTCAGATGGCCACTCAGGAATGAAGGCTCATTGGCTGCAATCCTGCACACAGGTGTCAGAGTTCAGCGTGTTGATAAGACTCTTCATTACAACTGACTTGTTTTTACAGTTACTCGGTTGGACTACAGCACTCAAGACACTCATAGGCTAGATGGAAGAACCCTAAAATTGCTTTAGTTTTTGAGATACTCCTACTGAAGGAAGGACAACAATGTTTTTTATATTCTCTTAGTATAGGTCTCCCACATATAAAATCGATGGGAGACGCCAAATTGGAGATGATACACCTGAACTTAAGTCATTTCATATTGGCATCATCATTCAATTTCCTCACCTGGGGAGTGTGTTTCCATTGACCTTAAAGTCCTTAAAGTTCCTCTCATACTGGGGCAACTCAACAAAATCCTTCAGCCAGCGAAGCACATTATCTTGAGTCCAGTTATGTACTGATAAGTGAGGCAAGAAAGAAGACAAAGTGAAACAAAGAAGAGCTGGACACACACACACACACACGCACACACAACCACGCACACACACACCTTCAGACGACTTCCAGCCCCTCCAGAGCTCCTCAATTGTGATATGTTGGTCTTCTCTGTGCAGGTGGCTGTGTTTGTTGGTTTGCTGCTGTTTCATGTCCTCAATGATGAACTGCAAAAAACAGAGAGGGAAAAAGAAAGAAGTGAAAATAAGTTTTAGATGCAACTTTACAGTAAAGAGCATAGTTTGGGATCACAAAGCACATACAGTCAGAATAAATTTGTTGTTAATAAAAATGTTTTGCAGTGTGCACTCGGATTTCAATCTGGGAAAAAGGAGTGGGAGTTTTGAGTTTGTATTTATTTAGAATGCAAGCAGAAGCGTGTGTGTGTGTGTGTGTGTGTGTGTGTGTTCGTGCTGTCTTGGAATGTGTCCTTGGCTGTAAACGGAGGCTTCATATGATGGCTTGAGGAATTTTGGAGCCCAGCCCCCCCCCCCTCCTGAAGTCTCTATGGCAACCGCAACCCGAGCCCCTGGATACTGTATCCCTGAACTGCATGCTAGAAGGTAAAGGCATTCTAGATTTCTGGATTTACAACCAAAGGCACATTATACAACTCTAGAGAAGCACACACTCCTTGGACAAAATACTTACTCGCTGGATATCATTTACTCTGAAAACTCAAACTCAACACAAAAAACGAAATCACAAAGGCGCACATGGAAAGGTGCGCGCACACACACACACACACACACACACACACACACACACACACACACACACACACACACACACACACTCACACACACACACACACACGTACCAAGTCATATGAATCATGATAGAGATGAACCACTGATTCACTTGCTTACATGACTGAATGAAAAATGTGTTTTGCTTTTGGCTCATTCACAAAATATTTTTGTAGAAAAAAACTATGCTTGGGAGGTGCAATATATTATAGGTCTGCAAAAAGCAACAGGCAAATGTATCAAACATTGCGTTGCAACATCACTTTATAATCATTTATTTCACCATTTACATGTATTTGGTTGTTGTTTTTTTTCATGAAATTTCATGTGATTAACAAACACAATAACTGAATCAATTTTGAATTGATAAACTTATACATATTATACAATTATTTTCCATTACACCACTGAGGCAAGGAGTGTATCTTTACATGTAGTTTGTGACAACTATAACAAACTTATAGAATAAGGGAAGCTGGTGCCATGAAAACATTAAGAGGAGTTATACTGTTAAGTATGACCATAAAGGTCACCAGTGTTGCCGTATTCTATTAGTGCAAACCAATTTTTGTCGCTGAGCCAAAAGCAAAGTTACACTGTTGCTATCCTTGAAGTAGCATTTGACGCTTCCACCAGCCAGGAACACCTGTTGTTGTACTGCTTTACCATGTCTCTTGCAAGAACATACATGCACAAGGATTTAACAGCTGAGGAAATGGGGTAAAAATGTAATGAAGTGAAGTTTTGTACCTCCACACTCTCCTCCACCTCAATCCCTCCGTCTTGGTCATCGTCCATCATCTGATGGATGCTCCGCAGGGCCTCCAGGCTGTAGCGATCCGCCTCGCTCATACATGGTGGATACACCACCATGCAGGGGTCTATGTGGGTCAGGGAGGCAATTACATTATATCAATTATTATTTTACTCAACTTACTTACTCAACACATATTGCCAATAACACCACTACAAATAAACACGTTTGCTACAATGGAACAGCTTCCAGGGGTTAGACCAATGAGTTTGAGGCTTAAGCCTAAACTCCAGAACATTACAAGACAATGTGTGCCTAATGTTCTTGGTCAGATGCCAGCGAGGACTTCCTAAAAAATCGGTCATAAAGGACCAAATCAACTGTTGTAGTTATACTTTAAATCATACTGTGTGTTCCAGGCTTAAGTAGAATAACTGAACACCAATACAGGAGAAGATGACACACAGCTTTCCGTCATCACTGCCATACTGAGTCAGAGCCCATTTTTGTCTCTGTGACTGTGTGTTTTGGTGTTCCAAGGAGCTCAGGGGAGGGTCAAAGGTCTTAAAGCCACTATCAAAGCCAGCTCCAGTAACATTAGCTGCTCTCCGTCCAAGCTGTAAGAAAAAATAAAGCTATGGGAAAAAGTGACGTCTGGGAAAAAAGTGAATTCTTATTTCTCATAATTTCTGATGTTAATCTTAGAACATTTTTGCAAAAGAATAGTGGCATTAATGTCAGAAGTAGCAGCATATTTTTTATTTGGAAAAAATTATTTTGCAGTTAGCAGATGTTCAACAAAAGTCAGCACAGGACTGAGGAGTATGCTAGTGCATAATGATGCTGGGACATAATGGACAACTAGACTGCTACTGTAGATAAGCATCAGGCATAAACAGACAGAATGGCTCAAAATTATTAATTGTTTCATATGTATTCGTTTCATCAGTCAGTGGTTCTTTTCGGGATACTTATTTGGCATGGTAATAGTTAAAATGTGTAATTACCTATGATCCATGAAATGATTTGTGTGCTTTTGCTCATTCCCAGAGCCAGGATATGTATACCAATTTACAGAGCAAAGACATTGATCCCGCGGTTGTTGATGAAACTTGCATTTCTCAACACTGAGGAGACCTCTTAGCTGGGTGGGCTATCAAATATCAATGGTGTATCAAAATGCCCTGTGAAAAGTGTGTGTGTGTTTGTGTTTGTGTTTGTGTTTGTGTGTGTGTGTGTGTGTGTGTGTTATCTGTGTCCCTGTGAGACCTCCACATATGACCTGAGTTTAACTCTTTCCACAGGTGAGCTGAAACTGTTGGAGTCCTGGAGCACAAAGCAGCTGAACTAGTGAGTCATGAGATTACACTTTTATAATAAAAAACCCCAGAAGAAGTCCTGCAAGATTGAGAGTGTGATACTTTTTTTTTATGATGACAAAAAAAAGACGCTTTTTTCCTATATGTCTATTGGCAAACACTCAAAACCCAAATTTAGCCAATAGGTGTTTTGATCATGTGAAACTATCTCCGAAATGAGCTGTCTGTGGAATAATGGTGCATTAAAATGAGGCAGCACACTCTATCTTTCAGTGTCAGCAGAATTGACTTAATGACATTCAAAACAAATAAATAAATACATAAATAAATAACACTTTCAGAAATTGTTCAAATTGTATTGAATGGTACTCCCTAAGATAAAAAAAATGTAGTTTTTATCATTAGAATGCAAAATTATAATGAGTTAGAGTTAGCAAACGTCAGCACAGAAGACGTATGACAATCATTCTAAGCAGTAAGTTACCAATGTGCAAACAAGATTGATGGCTAACAACTTGCGCGTTATTGGCGATGACAGGGCAGAGTTGAATGCGATGCAAATACTTTGTCAAATACAAGGGTGAGAACTGGTGTCCAGCTCTCCTATTTAATTCTTCAGTCTCTCTTGTGTTATAGCTACCTGTTGGGTCGAAACTTGCGCTCCCACCGGGGAAGGTGAAACCCTGGAGGTCCCCGGTGCCGTGCGCGGCCACAAAGAGCGCAGCGGGGAAAACGAGGAGCAAGAGAAGGGACACAGGCAGCATTTCAGAGGGTATAATGTTGTTGTCCAGAGTTATACAACTTTTCAAAACAGATTGAGAAAGAACATACACGGTGCCAACTCCCGTTTAGCAGGCACCCGTGTCAGTCTGCGAAAAGCGATCTGTGTTGCTATTACAGGTCCAGTCACAAGCGAGATGTGATAGGCTACTAGGGATTCACTTAGGAAATCAGGCAAGCTGGATGATAGTGCAATTCGAAATGAATGATAGCGCACAAAAAGTTCCAACACACGTCAAAAAGTTTGCGGTAATGATTTACAATCATCCAAACACAATAGGGCTGTGCGTAAAAAGACTCCAAAACTGGGCGATGGCATTCCAGTAAAATGACAGACGCTATTTTGAATCCAGCCTAATCAAAAGTTAGAATAAAAATGTCTTGAGGCTCATCCATCATTAATAAAATCCAGTGTCAAACCAGATCTCAGGAACAGATTTTAAGGGCACATGAAAACGACCTTTTCTTTTTCTTTCCTTTTCTTTATGTAGCAAAATAAGCGTATAGTCCTGCTCAGGATGCACACTGCTTCTATATTCCTCGTGTCCAGTCGGAGTCTGTTTTGGTCTTTGTACTTGTCCAGTCCTCTGTTCTCTCTTCTGTCTCCCCTTTCTCAAAAGAGACGTCGAGATGTGACGCTTTTACGTAGAACTGACCGCCCCCCCTCTCTTTAGCAACAGGGGCCCTAACACTTTATTATGTTTCCTAACCCACCCACCCCCACCCAGCACACAGAGCTGCAGCGTTGATCCTGCGATGGATATGCAGTTTTGGGATAGGCTATCATTGTAACAGAACTGAACAACTGCTTATAAACCATCATATTGATGTGTAAAACCAACATAACAGTCACTCCCGCTAGAAGATTTGCTTTATCCTTTACTGATCCTGGTTTGGGTGGAGGATCAATTTAAGCCCCCTTTAGACCTCACTATGGGAAGTGATATCAAGACGATCATGCCAGGAATAGCATGACATATGTCACGTTATGGCCAGACTGCCTCGGTCTGACGGTTGTATCCTTGTTCACAGATCGGCAAGCTGTGGATGGACTTAGTACACGATTGTACACCTGTTCATTAGGTTTCGAATGATGTCTATATGTGGCTTGCGATTTCTTCAACACACTCGGTATATCTCCTTAAACTAAAAGTAGTAGGTACTAGAAACGTCAAGAGCGTGAGGGACACAAACAGACCACAGGACTAGACACACACACACACACACACACACACACACACACACACAAGTAACAAAGTGTCATGTTTCATTCCAGCAATTCAGCTCCCAGTATAAAAATAGTGGGGCCGCTCTGACCTCTACCCTGTGCAGCATGCCCAAGTGGCACGTGTCCAATAAGGCCTCTGCAGGTTCTGAGTAGAGTATGTTAGATGTAGAGATGGTCCGATACCAATTCCGATACCTGAACTTGCGTATCGGCCGATACCGAGTACCGATCCGATACCAGTGTGTCATATATTTTATTATTTTTTAACAGCTGTATACTACTATCCCTGTATGGATGCGATATGATTTCTATCTTTGTTGTCTGTCTGGCTCAGGTTAAACTCTTTGTAAAACATGAACAAACAGAAACAATGAATGCCCCAGAACTTTCTTTGATTATCCAGTTTGACAGTCAGTTATAACTGAAAAAGAACAGAAATTAACTACTTTAACGTAGATTTTCTTTAGGGCTTTATTATGTGGTATCGGAACGCTGCATAAACTCCAGTACTTCCCGATACCAGCGTTTTAGGCAGTATCGGAGCCGGTATCAGACCATCTCTAGTTACATGATTGCATCTAACGTTAGTCAGTTAGCTCCTACTCTGCTCATTAATGATGACAGAAAGGAAGACAAAAGCGATAAAAAATACTCATAGTCACTACAACACTTATATGAGTGCCATTCAGCTTGAGCTTGTTTTTATTCATGACCTTTTACTGGATAACCTTGGCAGATTGATTTAATATTGAAAGAGTAATACACCAGACTGAAAAGATGAAGGTATGTCATCATATAGGGAAAGACCATTGAAAAAAGGAGTGATATGAAAGTAAACAAACCTGTTCCATAAACACAAGAGCCATGGAAATCCTCATGTTGCAGTTAGCTCACAGTTGACTTTATGACTGTACTAACTAACATCACATCTGGCCTTGTAGATATTGTGTAGTACATGGTGCCTTGACTGAACACACACAGACACAAAGAAGAAACTAAAAGGGTAGATTAAGTATCATGTCTGGGCAGTGCAGTGGTAAACATTTCAATCATTTTGAACGAGCGCAGATTTGATGAATGCCACATCCCTACACATCTGCAGAACCAGACAACTTCCAATGTTGTTGAAATACTCCTTTAGCAAGCTGCAGAAACTAAATTGGTATAAAACCCTGAATCAGATAATCTAGCAATCTGACTATTGTATACAGAGAGAACGAAAAGAAAATGATGGAGAATGTTGTTTTGATGGGAATCGATGGTGCCACAAAGAGGTGTCTCTGGATTGTTATGGTGGAAATACTAAGCTACACAACCATAAACTTTTTTGCAGGCATGCTGAAAACACATATGCAAGAAATTAAGTGATTCACATAATTGTCATGAAAACAGGAAGTAAGCTGGCCAACCTACCACATTTACTTGAAACTCAATTTTTGAACATGATATACAATATGATACAAAAAGCGTGATGGTCATTTGTAAGGTATTTTAAGCAACACAAATACTGTGGGTAGTGGTTTTTAATAGCCTGGAAATCCAGACCCAAATCCGAAAGATTAAGGGTCTGGCAATGATAAATGAAAATGGCCCAACTCGAGTGGCGGCACCAAGCATGAATTTGAAAATCTCACTGCACGCAATTGGATAACACTACGACCAATCACAACAATACATGGGGTGATGTACCCAGAGCCCCATACGCTTAGCTAGCAGCGGAGCTAAATGGTAGATTAAACTCTTGCCGTATCCGTCTTCTTGCAAAGGAACGATTTGAGCGCCGTCTTCTGTTCCTCTTTTAGAGAAAAAGCCAAGTCGAACTCGTTCATTGTAGCGGCCAAATTCTTTTCAAACAACTGGTGTTCATCCGTAACCATCTGGCAATGTTTACTAAATGACTTTCGACATCGCAGCATGTCGTCAACTGTTTAGCTCGCCTCTGGTCCGCCTATATCATTTACACCGATGTGATTGGTGCAGCTCGGTTACAAGGGCATAGATAATGAGCGTCATTACTGAATGCCAGAGTGACTCGCTGAGCAAATTCAAATTGTGCTCTTGCGAGAACTCTGGATTTCCAGGGTAGGTTTTTAAGGCAACTGACTAGTTTAGTAAGTCAGTTCAAAGTTACATTATTATGTTCAACCTGCTGAACAAGGTAGGTAGAGAGAGGCAGAACAAACGAGGAGTTTGAATCTATACAAGTCATCACGTCATCGCATAAAACCCAAAGCACAACCACAGCTGATTGCATTAAAATGAGTTTGACTACTGCATTTGCAGTCCCGATGCAATATTTGACAAAACCAGATTCAACAAGGCTCAATCCCAACGTGACATTGCTGAGTTTAGGTGGACTGTGAGGACAGCGATACGAGCTACAAGGCGACAATGTTAAAGCTATTCTTCCAACTAATAAGCACACATTAAAAAGGAAATTTAAGGCCCCCCCATAAACAAAATGGCTGACGTGCACAGAATGAATTCTTTAACATGATTAGACAGATATTAGTTCTAACTTTCCTTCTTTGTTCCTTGACATAGTAGTAATTTACATAAACGTATAAGAGTACTGCAATTCAGCTTCACCACTGTGTAATAAGATACCCTGCTGTGCACGTAGCCATGGTAAAACAGCCACTGATTATGTTTAGATTTGAGTTAAATCACTCCGATACAAAAACAGCACACTGATTAGAAAACACAGGCCTTGGTCTCCATGAATACATTGATAGTGTATCACAAATTATCACACACAATCACTACACTCATTAAAAACGTTGAAAGTTGGGGAAGGTTTTGGGACTGATCGGGCCAATGACCTAAAAGAAAACTTAGAAAACTCAATAAGGAGCCAACAACATGAGAAATTCAATTTGGTTAACAAAAGTGAACTTACTATGCAGTATCATATAAAAAATGTCAAAATGTACCTCGGCAAAAGCATATAAAATATAATATGAATAAAATAATATAATATTCCTTGGTCCGTAAAAACTATCTATATATGTTTTTTTTTCCCCTTGCACATAACCATCAACAAGCTTTTCAGTAAAAACATGAACTTGGTAAAAAGAGAGCGTAGTGAAAATAGCTTCCAAACCCACAGGCATATAAAAAACTAAACGGTTCTTGTACAAATCAGGTTGTTGTGAGAGTAACGTGGCAGATTCGTCTTCTTAGGTGAAGATCTTGAATATCAAGGTCTTTTGACATGTCCACAACAAACCAGGAGAGGGAGCTACAGAGAGTATTCAGCTATCCCAAGCATTCTCTTTTTCCAACTCCCTTTAGCTTTGATGATCACAGTTTCTCTTTGATGAAGAGTTTCCGAGTCTGTGTGCAATTCTTCACAGGTCCATGAGCCTCTTTGGCTCACAAGTACATGCACACATTTCCACACTCAGTCATTCAATGCACACGTACAAAAACATCTATAAGAGAGCAAGTATTACTATGACAGCACCGACATGGCTGACGCCGCTGAGGACAAGCCCGAGTCACTACTGTTGTAAGCCCCGTGGCCATCCCCGAGCCCGCCCAACGAGGATGATGGTGAGGATGAAGATGCTGGTGACGACGAAGAGATGCTATGTGTCCGCAGAATGGCCCCAGCAGCACTGCAGTGGGGCCGGGGCCCTGGTTCAGGGGTGTAGGTGAAGGTGAGAGCGGTGGCGTAGATGACTCCGTCATTGCGGACCAGCGTGACCGGGACCTGAACCGGCTGTCTCACCCAACGCCAGCCCTCCCTGAAGGCGGAAATGTCCGGCACCACACACAGGACGCTCTCTCCACATCTAAGGGGACAGACGGATTAGACAAGGTTTGAGCATTTGAGCAATCACACACTAGGGCTGGGCGATAGGGAGAATAGAGATATTTTTGACCAAATACCTCGATATCAACACCACAACGATATTGTGGTGTTGACTATCGGTGCTTTCACAAAATATTTACACAATGAGATTTTTGATAAATAATCATCAGTAATGTGGACATAATGACTAAGTGCAAATAATAGAACAGTTACAACAGTCTGGTAAGGCTGCATTAGAGTAAAGTGATGTTATTTTCTGAACTTACCAGACTGTTGTAACTGTTCTATTATTTGCCTTTACCCACTCATTATGTCCACATTACTGATGGTTATTTATCAAAAATCTCATTGGGTAAATATTTTGTGAAAGCACCAATAGTCAACACTATAATATTGTTGAGGTATTGATATTGAGGTATTTGGTCAAAAATATCATCATATTGCCCAGCTCTTTCACACACTAGTGGTCACACACACAGATATAAACACTCACCTGTACATGGTATCAGCCTCTACATCTCCAAACCACACTCGGAGGGTAGGGGTGAAGTTCTGTCCTGTAAGCTCCAACATTGCCACATCTCCTCCACCGTTTAACTTGACACAGACATACAAAAAAGGTTTTATATCTTTAAAAAAGGCCCCTACATTCTGAGTAAAAACTAAAAGAGGAAGTAGTTGGAGGAACCAGAATTGCACACTGTTTACTGATCAAACGCATAACAAGCTAATATTCAACAGGAAAGGTTGCATGCATACCTGCAGAGTCTCCACCACAGGGACAGGTGTGACCGGTGTGGGGACGGGGCCCATACCCTCATAAAAGGTGTACTCCGCCTTGTCAGTGCTAATGATAGTCCAGGAAGCGCCATCGTTAACAATCTCCTTGTTAGACTCTTTGGAGCACTGTGTTGCCTGGAGTGAGAAAAACAACAACATAGAAATACATTTCACTTCCTAATTTTATATTAAAAAGGGGAAAAACACGCTTGATTAAACTATCGTAATGTCCAGCAGGAGCTTTCCAATGACAAAGGCAAAGTTTAGACTCTTCTCTTGCCCATTAACATGAATGGGTAGACCTTTCATGTGGGTACTAATTTTACCAAACATACCTTACACGACATACCTACATAAGTTAATATTCTGCTATCTACAGGCAGAAACATAATAATAACAGCTTTGTTAAAAGCTACCAACATAAAGTAACATACCACTCTTACTTTCCAGTAATATTAAAAAAAAAAAATTCTACAAAAAGACCTTATTTGTTATTTAACAAAATAAGCTACATTTAAAAAAAAAAGTGAGCTCATAATATCGGACTTTACACAGAGTTTGATTAATAGAGTTGCACAGTGGGAAGAGGGTCATTCTGTCAAAAATCTATCACTTTCTGACCTCACCCCATTCGATTAGAACAAATGTTTTGCTACATGTTAACCTATAGGAGTTGTTTGATTAACCTGAATGACCAACCATTCAGGAGACAGGGGCCCTCAAAGTTGACCCATATCGGATGACCACCCCTTCTAAAGACACAGATATCTTCTTCAAAAATAAACATGACAGTATGTTCTTTTGTTTAAAAAACAAACAAGGTCATCCACAATTTCAATATTTGGATCCAAAATAAATAAATATGCAAATGAGGTGATTTTTTTTGTCCTTCAAACTAAAAAAGCTCCTCAGGGTAGAGGTCAGAGCCGCCCCACTATTTTTTATACTGGGGGCTGAATTGCTGGAATAAAAACCTGACACTTTGTTACTAGTTATGTGTGTATGTGTGTGTGTGTGTGTGTGTGTGTGTGTGTGTGTTTGTGTGATTGCGAACCTGGAACTGGATGATCCTCTCCTGTGAGAGACAGAGATACATTCTGTCTGTATCTTTCAGGTAGAAGGCACACTTGTGAAGCTGGGACACTGGGTCATCTGCATCCATTGATGCAGCCTGCTTGTCCACTTTGCGAATGACCTGAGGAATTGAGGCAAACACACCATTCATAAATACACAGGAACAAAAAATTAGGGGTGGGGGAAAACAAATTGATACAGCATAATATCGTGATATTTTCCGTGGCAATACTGTATCGATACACAGATGCCAAGTATCGATCTATTATTATATATGTGTGTTGGTCAGTTTGTCTGCTTGACAATCCCATTTTGCAGCAACAAAATTGAAGTGAGATGAACAAACAGAGAAATATCTTTTTAGATAAAACAGATGTTGAAAAAATTTCCTTTTGGAGACATATTTTGAAATTGGAAAAAATTTGAAGTTGGAAAAAAGGTAATAAATTGCGATAAATAGAATATTGCAATATGTTTAAAATCGCAATAATATCGTATGGTGACATAAGTATCGTGATGATATCGTATTGTGAGACCTCTGGTGATTCCCACCCCTACAAATAATGTACATATGTGCAAACTAACACAAACACGTGTACAGTTTAGTACACCAGTGGTGTCATGACTTGATGTAGACCAATGCATACCAGTCTGGGCAGGGCCATGCCAGTAACAGAACAGACCAATTTGACCGTCTGGCCATAGTGAATATAGCCATCTCTCACAGCAAACTCTTCTCCTTCGGACTCCTCATCATCCACTAAACAAAATGACACAGAACACAAAAACAATGTCAATAACTTCCTTTCTACCTTTAAATAGGCTCTGAATAGTGAAGGGAGTCATGTAAAAAGATAACAATCAAGATCAATATCAATAAAAATGGAAACCATGGAAATGACCACAGAGGATGAAATAAAATGGGAACAAAAGATTAGGAAGAAAAATGAAACCCAGATAAAGACTTACAGAGGTGGATGTAGAAGGCTCCCCACTGTTGGGAGCTGGCAAGAAAGTTCCCCCCCTCTACATGAAGATACCTGGTGCTGACCGTCTGGGAACGCAGACGGTTAAACAATGCCACCTTAGTCCCTGAAGCGATGCACACTGGGGAGGAAGAAAAAAGGTTAAAAGAAGAAAGAGAAGTGTCAGTGTGTGTCTGAAACCATACAGCTGCCTTTCCATGCGTTACTGTGTATGTGTGTGTGTAGACACATCCTGCAACTCACAATCTGCATTTTTCAAGGACTGTTTCTTCTTAGATGGCTTGGAGATGACCTTGATCCTCTTGCTGAGGAAGACTCCTATGTTGGCGCTGTTCCCATACAACATCTTCACAGTCAGCATGAAGTGTTTCCTTTTATCTGAGTCACTGATATACAGTGTCTTAGCTGTGCAGAAGTGCTAATGCAATGACAAGGTACAGGTTAGGGAGGGGGTTGCCTGTGTGTTTCTTTGTGCCCTTTTGTTACCTTCTAAGAAAACTAAGGTTCATTAGTGGCATTGCTGTAATAAGAAAACACAAGGACATGCAAGAACATAACATAGTTATAGCATAGTTGCAGGGACAAAAAAAAAGAGGATATGATCAAACTGCAAAGCAGCTTTACTTTTCATGCTGTGGTTCATCAGTAGTGAAGCAGATCAAATAAAAAGTACCTTGTTCATTGCTAGAATGAGATTACCAACACCATCACAGTGAAACATAATTAAAATCCAGCAGTACTGTGTCATTGTAAATGCCTACTCACCTTCCCTTCCAAATTGAGTTGCTGCATCTCCTGCTCACTGTTGCCTATCCCAATGAATGCACATGGCTGGGCCTCCTGCTCTGTACAACCCTCCTTCTCCATATTTTCTAACTTCTTCTTCCAGCCGCTGCCCATCAGGTAGACACACGGTGGAGGGCAGAAAAACCTAATTGACACAAACAGAGGTTAAAAAACAACAACATCCAATTCAGTTTTGAACAGTGGAGACTTCTCCATCAAACAGACACAAACTCAAATTACGCAGCTTTTTAAACAGTCCCACACAAACCTTTTTTCATTGCCATATGACTTTTGTGCAACTTTTGCATGTAGTATGAGCACTGTTTGATCATCTTTGTGCTTCAAGTAATTCCTCATAGCTTCCCTGAAAAGTAGGAAAACGTGTTAACACTGACAGAACAAAATTGTTCTAACATCTACTTCAATCAAAAATGTTTTCACTTAATTTTCTGCACTGATTCAAATGTTATGAGTTGTGTGCACTGTGCAGAGGTGCCTATGTTTCTCTCTACCTTGTCAAACGCTGAGGTCGCTCACCAAACTTCCTGAAAAACAAAAAAACATCAGGGTGCAAAGTCAGGTGCTTACTCATGGTTTTAGTGCTGGGGTAATGTAGCAGAGATAAAAAAAACAAAAAAACAAGCTTGACTGAAAGTGGGTGAAAAACTGAGTGACAAAGTGCACAATGTCAATGACATCTGTAATGCAGGGGCACTTATCACAGTGTTAACAACTCCGATAAAGGTGTAAGAGCAATAAGATGGTTTTGCCTCTTGTTTTTAGACTTGGTATGTTGCTAATGTACATACTGTAATAATGTACGTTTAACAGTACAATGGTAACACTATGAACTGACCATTTTCTTTTTTAGCTACGTTTTAGTGAGGAAAATTAAATTGAACCAATAGCTTAGTACAGAGGATGCTGCTTAAATAATCTAGCAACACTGTGCCATGACTTTAATGAAATGTTACGTTAACAATGTTGCAGTCGGAGTAGTTTGTAAATATATGACATTGTTGCTGAGCTCAACTAGTTGAAACACAAATTAAATAGAAACAGAATAAGTAACGTACTTCAGTCAAAAAGCAAAACAGTTGACTTGACTGACAAAACGTTTCTAAAATAGTCTGAAACAGAGTCAATATTGTACGAAAACTCGACAAATTGCAGAGAAACTACGAAGAATAGTTTAGCACAACTGACCCCACATCTAGTCACAAAGTAGCACTGTGTGGGGTAAGCTTACTGAGACCAAGCAACACTCCTAACATCCAAATACATCACCCAAAAACACTACAAACTGGCAACGGTTCACCACAAGAAAAACTTTTTTAATTTCATTATGCTTTGAATTTTAGCACTTACCTCGTAACAACGGGCGCCATCTTCCAAATAACTCCCCCCCCCCCAGCCCACCATCCCCCGAAAAAAAAAAAGTCCAACAATCGCGAGATCCCTCCCCCAGCCCTCTGCAAAGCCAACAGAAGAACCAGACTGGAAGGAAAAGCAGGGAGAGAAAAGGGGGAGGTGCAGAGGGGTGAGAAGAGGGGGGAGGGAGTGGCGACGGGCAGAGGGCAGACGCCAAAACAGCAGGCGTGGGAAAGTTACAAAGCCGCGCGAGAACGCAAAAACTCTCACAATAGACATGACTAAAACTCAACCAATTGTATCGCGAGACGAACAGGCACTATCACAACTTGCTTTTTTTTTTTTTTCACAAGGCACCCACACTGTAACTCGATTCCCACGCCTTATTGAGCAATAAAGCAAACTGACATACACCTCTCTACGTTGAAAAGCTGGTAACAGAGCTTGAACATACGTTTTCCATGAACTGTAACATATAATATATTCTTATATAAAGTCTTTTCATGGTCTTTATACAACTATTATTCTTAGAAAATCAATAAAATGTCCCCCTTGCTTTAAAGGCCTGATCAGAAATAAGTTATTAGAACAATTACAATAAAACTCACCCTCAAACTCAAACAGCAATAATATTTTTTAAATGTTTTATTACATTAACATATTTTCAAATGGTGAATATAAAAAATAAATGTATAAAAGTTAGCAAAAAGCAAAATGAATTTCATAAATTTAGACAGTACTAGATAAACAAGTGTTCCACAATCTCTTACAGCTTTCAGATGTTCTACAGATTTAACATGATTTAGCAAAATGTGTTAATAAAAGTAATATTAATTATAACTGCCAATCATAGAAGGGAGAACATTTATACAGTAGTGTGGGAGTAATGACAACAGTCTGATGATGAGATAAGACATCATCAAATATATATTTATAAATCTCATAATTAAACTACTGTACATGGGCAACAATCCAATTGCTTTCTATAAACTCGTGAAACATTTAACAAAATGGAGGGAAAGAAATGCCGACTCACAAAGAGCAAACTTTTGGCAAGAGAAAGAAAACTAATTCTAATGTAAGAAGGGGTATGTGTAACAAAATAAAAAAGTTCAGTTCTGTGACTTCTGTTTTTTTAAGATAAAGTCATACACATGCATGCTTCTGCATTGACAAAAATGCAAATCAGGCAACCTCCAATGGGTCATCCGACATGCCCTCCTTCACTTCCCAACCAGCACTCGATGACATGCTGCATCATATGACACATCACTGGACACTTGCTGAGCGAGGGGAGCAGAGGATTGCAAATGAAAAACAGAGAACTGAATAAGGAATGATATATTGCAGATGTTTAACGGTCTTATTTAAAAAAAACAACAACATAGTGTTTCCTCCTTGTTGAAATATCACCTTCATTTACAGTGTGCAATTGCGAAAGATCACAGCACATTCTTGGTAGCCTTTTTGCTTGATGGTTACATCATTTAATGTTCATTCCTTTGCTCTTGGATAGTCAATCTCACAAAAACCCACTTCAGTTTTCAAAGTAATGCAACAGTACTTATACAAGGCTGCTGGCAGCAGGGATTCTCTCAAGGGGAAGTTAACACAGGCTTATTAAACCTCTCCTTCAACACCCTGCTGCTGTAGTCTGTGCTATCAGATGAGGAATGAAAACCAGCTTCTATACAGTGTCAAAAAACAGATTAACAATGTCAGTGTTCATAGTATCAAATTCTCAAAATATTCTTGGACAAGTAGTTCCTGAGTCAGTTAAGATATTTGGCAGAGGTGAGCTGCTTCATATGTGAAGATCTTTGAAAAAAGTGTTGTTGTATGGTCCTATAAAGTAGTGACTGAAAATGAAAAAGAAATAAACCCCCCCACCCCCAAAAGATGTGCCGTTTAAAAGAAGAAACCAACATATGTTCAGAGACAGAGAACCACCATTGTTTTGACAAAATAAATCAGTCTCCTGTTTCCCGCTTTCCAAATGTTTTCAGATTTTAACTCCAGCAATTCTGATGTAAACAATGTCCTCTGGTATTGTTGTGTGAATGTCCCATCAGGGGGATCAGGGGTTCCGCTTCTAAATTTTCCAGAAAATTTTCTTTCTGTAGAGCATGTAGGAGATGAAGACCCAACACAAAGTAGCCACGAGATTCTGGGTGAGGTGCTCGGTGTGGGATTGGCTGTTGGCCATTCGCCAACGGAAGGGGAAGTACTCCTCAAACACTTCATGGCCCACATACACCAGGATGGAGTTCATACCTGGAATCACAAAAGTCAGAGTGAAGAGTGAATTTAAAAGTTGTAAATTTGGTAGATCTAAGTTCTCTGTTCCCTTACAGACAGAAGTTAGACACATCAGTGATTGTGTAGACTTAATAAATCATACAAGCTCTATTATTAAACTACATCGGCACAAACACTTGACCTCTATGTAAAATTAACTACTGATCCTGAGTGCAGTGTTTTCCCTAGCTTTGTGGAAGACTTAGGTGCGCATATGGCATAGGTGGCAGGGGCTTTGAATACAAAAATGCAATTTCCCCATACATTTTGTGTCTCTTTGTGGGTTTTTGTCTCTTTGTAGTCGTGTAGTGTATCTTATTGATCATTTTTGTTTTCTTTTGGCTTGTTTTGGGTCTCTGTGGTCAGTTGGTGTCTTTTTGTAGTCGGTTTGTGTCCCTTTGTGGTAGTTCTGCGTCTTTTTTTACATTTTATTATTATTATTTTAGAGCGTTATCACCATATGTGTCTAAAACGTTGGAAAAGCTAGAGCAGATACTAAATGATTAACACTCAAAAAAATGTAAAGACAAAACTTAAAGCTAAAGAAGTCCACTGGTAACCAACTACAATCCATACATCTGTGAAAAGTATTTTAGTTACATTCATTCATTCGGCTTAGGTGCTGCATAAAACGGTTCGGGTGCTGCACCTAAACCTTATAACGACAAGGAAAACCCTGAGAGTGTAAATCTGACAATACAGTGCAATGCTCACCAGGGTAGTAGAAAGGTGCTCCAGACCACCACTTCTTCACATCCACTGTGTAGTAGACCAGCACTAGCAGCACATAAGCGAAACAGGCCAGTGTTGTCACATAGGACAGAGACCTAGAAATGAACAGACACATACAGCATTGTTGAAGGCAGGCTACTGCAAATATGTATCAAAGATATCCCTGTAGTTATGGGGAGATTTCATTTGTTTGCAGACTTTCTATTATTTCTCTCTTGTCTAACTTTCATGCAAGACACAACGCCTCCACAAAATCCCTGCAATAATTTGCACTAGCTTGTGCTGAAGGTTAACAACTTCGGACTGTGTTGATGCTCCCAAGCACTAGCATGGATGGGTGAAAACTTTGGCCTAAAGTTCAGAATTTGAGCTAGTCACACTCTTGGACTCCATTTTCTGATGAATATGTGTGTGTTTGATATTTAGGGTGGGAGAGGTAGCTGGCTAGAAATGAAACAAAAATGTGGAAACCCAGAAAGTGTGAGGTTGGAGAGGGATCTCACTCACATAGTGGGGACTACAACATTTGTTGTCCACCAAGCTGGAAAATTGTCACTGGCCCACCAAAACATAAATGACCGTAAGCACAAAAAAAAAAAACATACCATACAGTAGAACAAGAAATAGTATCAGAACTACAATAAAGTCCTACAACACTAAAGT
This sequence comes from Perca fluviatilis, assembly GCF_010015445.1. Classification (NCBI taxonomy): domain Eukaryota; kingdom Metazoa; phylum Chordata; class Actinopteri; order Perciformes; family Percidae; genus Perca; species Perca fluviatilis. Next base: position 25,487,561 of record NC_053112.1, on the reverse strand, counting down.
AATAAGAAATGCATTAAAAAACAAGACCTATGAACCAAAGATAGAGTGATAGGATAGAGATAAGGTGGTACAATGTCTCCTATAATTTGTTTCACTGCTTACCCTGCAGCAACTTCCTCAAACATTCAGTCAGCAGATACTAAAAAGAAATCGCTGACCAAAACTTCCACAAAGTGCATTTAAAAGCAATTTTACCATAGGTTCTTGTTAACAGGAATGAAGCCCTGGTCTGTAGAACACTTGGTCAGAGCTGCTGATATGACTCCCTGTATGTTACAAGGGAAAAACAAAATGAAATAAATGTGTAGCATAGAACTCAAACATTGACACTGAGATCCTATTTAGAAAAAAAAAAAGAAAGACTAATTTAATGTACTTCAAAGTACCAATAAACTGATACACATGTGAACATGCTATAGAAGCATAAGATGTGATACAACAAGTTATTGTACGTACCAACAAGAGACCCCATATAAGAAATCTTGACATTATGTGTGTGTGGAGATCTCTGTAGTGTAAGATTATTTTTCCTGCCTAGGGGACAATTAAAAGCTATATTAGTATGAATCTTGACAATCGAATAATATGAATAAAAGCAAGAGACAAAAAGGAAGAGCGAACCAGAAAAATATGCATTACATACATGTAATCCAAGAAAAGCCATGAGGATAGAGTTGATGCTGCCAAGAACACCTTCTGGATCGTATGGCATACGAGTTGCATAAATCACCTTCATTAACATGGAAACAGAATTGGATTCATGTAAATACAATACAGTTTACCCTCATATCACCTGTCATTTCAGAATGTTCAGGGTTAGCAACTGTGCACGGACCTCTCAGAGAGAAACCTGATACGTAAGCTCAAGCTTAAAATCCCAAGTCATAAAAAGACTAAATGTGAGTACTCTCTGTATGTTTGGGTTGTCTTGCTGGGCACTAACCCGTGACGAGGGAGTCTGGTAGATGTGGCTTTCTCCAAGCAGCCATTGGTCAATGAAACCAGCCGCGCCACCGGTGCAGTTAGCATACAGGCCCATGTCCCCGATCCCACCGGGACCCAGATAGCCTCTGTTCAGAAGAGTCGGGGGAAGTCAGTGTTATCGATGTAGGATAAAGGGTATCAAGAGGAAGGTTAAGGTTTCAAAACAAACACAAAACTAAGGATGACATTTTAAGGTATTTTATCAATTGTGATTTCAATCTTAGGCCTTTATCTTTTGACAGGACAGCTTAGGCATGAAAGGGGAGAGAGAGGCGGAATGACATACAGCAAAGGGCCACAGGCGCTACCAGGCGAGCTACCCAGGCGCCCATTGTGATTTAAAAAGGTCCCATGGCATGAAAATTTCACTTTATGAGGTTTTTTAACATTAATATGCGTTCCCCCAGCCTGCCCATGGTCCCCAATTGGCTTGAAATAGTGGTGATAGTGTAAACCGAGCCCTGGGTGTCCTGCTCTGCCTTTGAGAAAATGAAAGCTCAGATGACCCGTTCTGGAATCTTGCTCCTTATGAGGTCATAACAAGCAAGATCACCTCCCCTTTCTCTGCTTTGCCCACCCAGAGAATTTGGCCAACCCATGGGAGAGAGACATCATGCCTTTTAAAACGAGAAAAGTGGCAGTTGGTCAAGGCCACACCCCCACCCCCACCCTCCACCTTGCCCCCCCCTCTCTCCTCCTCAATAGCTAGAGACACAAAAATGGCACATACTAAGGAAAGCTCATTGTGGGACTGGCTCTAGTGGCTGTAATTCTGCACCAAGGCTGAATTTCGGGAAAGAGACTTCAGATACAGTATTAGGGGACTACTAAGGTCTATATAAAAGCATCCAAAGAGCACCATGTCATGGGACCTTTAAATCTTGATGCTGCTTTTTCCCCACCCAATTGTTAATTATTTTATAATTTCCTTTATGATGCATTGTTAATCCAATTCTCTAAATATATTCCAATGACAGAAAATGTTTAGAAATCTTAAACCTGGGTCTGAATAAAAAATGTAGTGATATAGACACTAGTAAAGCATCGCCTGATAATCAGACTGAACTGCTGTTGCATTTCAGACATACAAACACATACAAAAAATACACAAATATGTTTTTTAGAAGTGGTCAAAACCTTATTGCATGCTGAGCATTTCTCTTTTACATGGATACAAAAAGACAAAGATACCCTGTTTTACTCACGTTGGGCAATCTGGCACAGGAAGCAGGAAAGTTATGCATAGCCAGATGATTTCTAAGAAAAGCACACAGAGCCAGGCTGGCCAGTACAGCAAGATATCAAGGCCAGGGCCCCACAAAGCATCCTGGAGAACATAGACAGACACTCCTCAATCAAACAATGTCTTGTTCTTCTTCAAAATACATCAAAGAAAAGTAAACAAGGGAACACATCCAGCAACTCAGAATATAGTAATGCTTTTATGCATCCACAGTAGATATGGCAATTGTATATGATGCAGCTCTTGCGCCAGTTAAACACTTAATAGAAAGTTAAAGAATGAGGGTAAAATGGGGCTGTTGGCTGACCGTTGTAAGGATGTCAAGATGACCTCTCGCCACCAACAGATCCAGGCAGGCTACAACTAAGTATGAGCAGGCCAGGCGCTGCAACACACCAGGGATCCGCAGGTTGTCCCAAGAAACTGTGGAGTGGATGAGGATTGAGTGTGAGCAGCAGACATGCAGGGAGAAACATAGAAGCAAACAGAAGAAAGAAAGGAAGAAATAAGTCAAAGTTTGGAGCGGTATCCAACAAGATGGGGTATTAACCATCTAAATGGTTTGTACAATCAACATCAAATAAGTGTGTTTATATACTCACATGGTCCCTGGCAGTAGTTTGGGTTGATGATGAAGACACCGATGATGAAGAGCTGCAGGCTCCTCCACACAACTTTCCTCAGCAGAGAGCAGCGGGTGGAGCCCGCGCGGAGCATGGAGTTGATTGACAAGGCGATGGATGTCCCCATTATAAACACGAACCTGGTGAAGCAGGGACACACTAAGTGTGAGGAGGGAGGTGAAAATGACATTTTGTTCATTTAGTCAAGTATGATTATTTATTTATTCTCTTTAGAGATAGTTGAAGTTTTAGTGTCGAGCCCTTTTTCGAATCCAGCTGCCATGAAGAAAATTCAAACCTGTATTTAACAACACTTTGTTTTTGTAGACAGAGTTAGCCAATAGTAAAAATACAAAAAAACACTTTGAAATACATGATACCAGCACAAAAGGTAACATGGTCAAACACTATTTGGTTAAAGCAATAAGGCAGCTAATGGATCCAATCCATCAACTCCTTTTGAACACCTACAAATTCTACAATGGTACTGATGATTCTGGTGCTCTTTCAGTACATGCATTTGGACGCTCTATGGTGTTTTAAGCCCCCAACGTCTCCTTCCAGGCAGCGCTGCGACCGACCGTTGACTTCAAGGCACCTAACCCTAACCATTGCCTAATCCTAGTGCCTTCCAGGCAGCTCTGCCTGGAAGGAGACATTGGGGGCTTAAAACATAGATAAACCATTTGGACTGGAGACATTATTATGACAAAAAAAACTATATTTACTTAAATGTGTAAATGGAAATTAGTATTTAAATAACTGTCCAATTCAAGAGTGGGGTCAACTGTAATCTGCAGTACGAAGATTTGGAAGGGAAGACAATTTAAATTAAGCTTACCAAGGAAAGACCAGATCTGCAACAGTAAGGCCTGTAAGGAGACAAATTGAAAACACAGGCATTAAAATCAAATACAATACCACGGTACGTTACAAAGATCTGTGAATAATTTGTGACTTGGTTAAAAATAAATAAAATATAAGTAGAACCAAGTGGGGATTACCATTCCAGCTTTCGTGTCTAAAGAACCAGTATCGTCCCCCTCCATAGTTCACAAAGATCATAATGACTAAGGCGATACTGACAGGAAACAGAGGAAATGCAGCAGACATTGAAATTATACCAAAGAAGACAAGCTAAGAAACATGGATACATTTGTTTCAAAGTTAAAGTTAATCAAAGTTAAAATATCCCAGACACACAGCTAAATGGTTGACTTTCGGAAGAAAACCCCTGTGATACAAATGATACATCTTTAAGTCACAGGATCCATGTTAATATTATCAGTAGTGGCTCATTAATGAGTCACAATTCCCGAGTCATCTGCCAAAATGTCACACTGCAGTGAGAATCACATGATACAGTAGAACGACAGATCAGGCCAAGTGGTAAACTCAGTTAAGATCATTCTTTTTAGAAAGCTGAGCAGCAGGGGTCTACCCTCTGAATGTGTCCAGAGATCGCAGCCTCTTGCTGGGGCTGGGGGGTGGAGGGAGGATGTTGTCAGCAACTAGTGACACTGTCCTGCCAGGGGAGCCCAGTTCCTGAATGATGAAAGTTAGATATCAACAATGTTGGAATCATACACACTTCTGCACACAGTTACAAGTTATGAAAATTAAAATTCCCTTGAAGATTTGACCATTATACGCTTTTGGAAAACATTTCTAGACACATGCAGCCTGGAACGGACTTTGTGCTACTATTCAATATTTTTTTAATTATAAGCTACATTCAAAAAGCGTGTAAAACTCTCCACTAACACCTTTAATTAGTTTCTGTTAATAGCGCCTGAAAGATATATCACAAAAAATACTTTTTAGTTATGTCACATTTTTCATAACAAACTTCCAAAGAGCTTTTAAAATGCAAAATTAAAATACAAATCCTATTAAATAAAAAAGGTATTTGGTTTGTATTTTAGTTATAGTACCATCTGGCTAAATAAAGTCCTACAGTTTGTAGTTGGAAGAATATCCTCTACACAAACACTCACTGAGTTGATGAGCCTCTCCGTCTCCATGGAGCCGCCAATTCGGAAGAGGATACCCTTCACTACATCAAGTCTAGACAAGAAGCAATCAATCAGTTTAGGAGTAATTCCATAATACACTTGAGACACAGGAATACAGCAGCAGGGGCTCTCTGTACTTGGCAGTAATCTCAGCAAGATAGGTTTACGCCACAGCACTGCGACAAATATCTCAACAAAGTGATTTAAATCTAATGAAATCATAATTTAACACATCATATGTAGATTAGATTTTGTTTGTAGATGTACACATGACTTTGTAGATTTTCTGATTTACGGAGTAACAAGAGAAGAACAAAAATAATAAATAACTTTACCCTAATATTATTGTTCCAATGGCGGACGCCAAGGCCAGTCCAGCAAAGATGAGAAAAGCTACCAAGATCGCTGTGTGTTGAGAGAGCGGAACATTATTTAAATTTGGCATCTTGTTTATAAAGCAGGGCGACAGGGAGGAATATAGCGTCAAAACACTTGACACATGTCCAAGTCCTACATGCTTATGAATGCATTTATGTGTACAAGACTCACGTAAGTAGCTGTTGACAGGGTCTGCATCAGTCACTACGGAGCAGTTGACCACTGCAGAGTCGTTCAGATTTTTTACCCACAGAGAGTAGTTCCCGTGCTCCCCAAAGTGGAATGGGACCCTGGTATTAAAAATAACACGCTATGTGTTCATAGTCACTCTATGGATCTTTCATTTTGTATATGTAGATTGCAAATCAACAAGATAGCTAAAACATGTCTGTGTTCTCTAACTTACGTGCAGAGCTCCAGCTGAACAGGGGTGCTGTTGAGCTGTAGTGTAATTCCATGCTGTGTGCTCACAACAAAGTCTACTGAACTGGGCTGACCAGGACCGGGCCCTGCGGGTACCACCCCGAGCTGCTGGTACAAACACTAGCACACAAGGAAACAAGGTTCCAGATCCGAACACGATCCATCGTTATCCTCATCTGAAACAAGTCATATAGCTACAGAATCAACTGGAGGAGAATATTTGGTGTGTGTGAGAGTACCTGAAAGCATCGCTCTGACATCCAGGACACCACCACCTCAGTGTCCAGCTCATTGTTGACTGTCAGAACTGCCTCATCCATCCTCAGGACTATATGCTTATGATGAGAGAGGCCAGCTGGAGTAAGACATGATTGATTTTATTCGACCATTTTGTTATAAGATACGATACAGCTTTGCACCATACATTAAAAAAAAGACAGAAAAAAAGTCAGGATAACACAATAAATCCCTGGGGTTTATTTCCATTGTGGTCCCTGAGGGGGGGGGGGCTACTCTTAACTCTAGCAGTGCACATTGCGCAGATCAGTCCAAACCGATTAGCAAATCATTTCCACATGCAGAAAAGATGCTACAGCCTACAATGTAGCTGACCACACCCAACTGTAAAGCCACTGCTCACTAAAGCGACGTTATGATCAACATTCATATAATCAGAAGCACTATGTTTGCTACTGCACTGGATAGATTCCCTGACTCTATGTTGACCGACATGTTGTAAATCAGAGAAATCGTACAGTGCGGGCGTTGCTTTGCAATGCCTTTGCAGATGCTACAGCGGTGAATCTTGCTTTCTGTTACTTACCTCAAAACCTATGGTTCACTGCTATCGTTAAGGACGAGAAAATCCTATTCCATACCAAAGGCTGTGGTTGCTAGATGGTTAGCCAGAGTGAAACAAAAATAATCTAACTAAGCTACAGCCAGTCAGTTTAGTTGTTGCCTGGTAGAGAAAAGCATGTGAGAGGGCTGAAGTTCTGGCTGCAGAGCCCCGTGGTCACATGCTGTATTAATCTGTAAACTACCCACAGGAGGGAAGTTTAAACGACTGGAGCTCATTATTGGCCTGTCAACTGTTCATTGAGTTTGTGCTGTTTTGAGTTTATCGACAGTTAGCCCCGAGCTAATGGCATGACTTAGCTAAACAACATAACGTAGCAAATCTCCAAGTGGTTGGTGAAAGCCACCGTCATTGCTGCAAGGTGATTTAAACACATAATTGGAAGAAAGTGTTGTCAAATTGTACTGGGCATTAAGTAATTAGCTTAGCTCACCTAGCTATAAAGCACTATACTGCTGACTGTATAAACTAGGGTTTCACTGGTCAACAGTCTTGGATACTTACAGGAAGATGTTTCAGCTGTCAGTGGTACTGCGCAAACGGCTACAACCAAAGCAAGGGCAGCAAGGGAAAACATATATTTCTCTCGTTGTGTCATTTCTTCCTGGCTTGCCGGTTTTACCCCTAAAACTGAAGATTTGTCTTTTGACTTCTTCAGTTTCCTTTTTGCCATAGCAGATGCCACTTCCGACCCTTTCTTGTTTTGACATTGTAGTGGGAGCGATGAGGGTCAAAGTACATTACGTTAACATTACCTGTTTGTCGCCCTCAGTGGATCACCACCTCAACTTGCTGCTAAATACCTTAACGTTATTGTAACTATGCTACGATAACAGGCTGACCTAGCGTGTGATGTTTGATGAACCAATCTGTGCCCTTATCCTTTTGCAAATTATTGCATGTGCTGTAAATTGACAGTTTATTATATTATATAACTGAGGCACTTATCCCACACAAGATCTTGGAAACCTTTGTACACTCTGTTGCTATGGTCAATTTGGCCCCAATTACCTCTTAAAACTTTATTTTTAGTCTATGCTAAAACCCATTTTATAGACTTGGTTTATGTGATATTGTCTCTTTTTATCTATTATTATTATTATTATTATTATTATTATTATTATTATTATTACTACTGTGTATTGTAACATTATTTAAACCCATATTTTAAATAGCTGGCATAAGTGTTTAAAAGTGTCTCCTCCTGACCAAGTTTTTCAAATGAGCTATACTCTTTCCATCTTTAAATAATCAGATTTTATGCTTATACATCCATGGATAATCATCATGGCCTGTAAGCGTCACCAGAGCAGAGCATAGCAGACATCTGACAACTGACGCATGCGCATACGCATACGCTTTGATAACAAGGACTCTAAATCGATAATCGAGTGAATTAACGGCACCTCCCACTGGAGTTAATCTATCACAATGGCAGATAAACAAAATAATCAGAAAAGGTAATATTAATGTTAGTCCAATATTGATGTTTAACCGCTAAGCTAAAAGTTTGTAACAAACAAATCCACCATGAAGTAACCATGTAACGTTACCTAACGTTAGTTTAGAGGGCTAACGTTAGCGAATTGGCTAGCTAGCAACGTTAGCTTAACATTGTCAACCTTTTTTCTCTCGTTTTTTTTTAGTGTCAAAATAGCCGCTGGAGCCGTAGTTTGCGTTGAAAGTGAAATAAGAGGAGATGTCACTATAGGTAAGCTATGTCGCTTTTGCTTACTTCCAAGTACCGTGAGTCACAGCTGACTTGACAAAACTTGCATTTCATTAACGTTACCTCAAATAACGTTACCTCAAGAATATTTGGTGTGTGTGAGAAAGCATCTGTCTGACATCCAGGAATCCACCACCTCAGGGTCCAGCTCATTGTTGACTGTCAGAATAGCCTCATCCATCCTCAGGACTATATGTTTATGAGGAGAGAGGCCATCTGGAGTAAGACATAGCAGTACACATTGTGCAGATTAGTCGAAACCCATTTCGACTAATTTCACATGCAGGAAAGATGCTACAGCCTACAGTGTAGCTGAGAAATCATACAATTAAGGCGTTGCTTTGCAAATCGGATTAGACTTGAAACTAATTCTACAAGTTTGGGTTAATTTAACTTAACTTACTTTTTAAATAATCTGTTTCCTCAGGCTCCAGGACAGTAGTCCACCCTAAAGCTCGTATCATTGCAGAGGCAGGACCCATCGTGATTGGAGAGGGCAATTTGATCGAGGAGCAAGCTCTGATTATTAATGGGTAATTTAAGATTCCGTGTACCTCAAAGTATAACATGTAGGCCTATATCAATGTTACACATATATGATTGGTCATCTTTGCATATGGGCTGTCTCTGTTATGAAATGATCCATGACTCCATCATGATAATTACAAGCGTGTTTGTTCTGCCCTACAGTTATCCTGAAAACATCACACCAGAGTCTGAAGTGGAACCAAAGACAATGACCATTGGCATGAACAATGTATTTGAAGTTGGCTGTGGTATCCTTTTGACTTGCTTGACCAGTCTTATTCAATAAGTCAAATGTTTTAATAATGTAAACATTACATGAATCATAACTGTCAAAAATCAAATTGTTGCCTTAGCTGGCACCCAACAGTATCACAAGCCCTGAAAATCGGGGACAACAACGTGATTGAATCCAAAGGTGGGATGTTTGCAACTTTGGTCCGCAGAGTAGGATGGAACATTCAGATTAATAAAGTCACTCACCGTATCAAATATCTTCTTATTTTGTTGTCTAGCTGACGTCGGTAGGAATGTGATCCTCACCAGTGGCTGTATTATTGGAGCCTTCTGTCAGGTCAACACTTGCGAAGTCATACCTGAGAACACGGTCATCTATGGCTCTGGATGTATGAGGCGGGTTCAGACCGAGAGACCACAGGTGCCACAGCATTCCATCACATTTTGTGCTTTTAGATGGACCATTTAAATCTAGGTTTTCCTGTTGAGACTGTAAGATAGGTGTTTTATTTAACTCATTGGTTAAGCATTTAAAAATTCTGGGTAGTTCATTTCTTAAAAGTTTCAAAAACCTACTCATTATCCTTCTGATGAACATAATACTGTATGTGGATATTTACTTTGTGCTGGCAGGTTTCAATAGCAGACCTGTCTTGCTAATTTCATACATTTTAGACTGTATGTAATGCTTTTTAGGCAAATGGTTATTTAAAGCCTAAGGAGTTGAGCAGTAGACCAATACTGCTGCCAAAGAGACACAACAGCAGATTATCTCAATATTCCTGCCTTAAACTTGTTTGTGACATATTACAAAATGGTAAAACCCTGCTCTGAATGGTTACACATTTTGGTCATGTTTATGTTATCCCAGATCTAGCCTGTCTTTGAAGCATTTCTTTCATGTCCAAAAGCTCCTACAGCACATGTACTAAATATTAAAAGTAATTGTCTTTTCAACCATGCTGTGTGCAAGAGCACACTTTATGTAATACATAGTACATACAAGCATACATTGAAGCTCAAACATGCAAGGTCCTATGTTTTTATAGCCCTCCGCTAACTTAATCAGAATGTGCAATAACATATTCAGATGCAGGTTCCTATGAAATTTTGCACATTACTGCCTCTGCATGCAGTGAAGAACAGTGGGACTCTGGGCGCCTTGAATTTGACAAACTGTACCTTATGTCACAGAATTGTAAATTCTAATTTCCATCGCATATTTTTTCCATGATTACTCAACTTGTTCAGGAAAACACTATAATTCATGGTATTTCATCCACCATGGTTTTAAGTAGTAGGGCAGGATTTTCAAACACGGACAATGTCAGAGTTGGAAAACCATTGTGAAAAACACTCCTCAGCTTATTAATAAGTTTGTGTTATCTTTACAGCCCCAGACTCTTCAGCTCGACTTCCTGATGAAGATTTTGCCAAACTACCACCATTTGAAAAAAACTGTTAAAGCTGGCCACAATGCTAGCTAAAATGTACCTTCATACTTTTTAAGTTGAATTGTAAACAGCTAGCAAAACTCATATTTAAATAGATCTTTCTGGAAGGAGCATGAATGTATAAAATTATAGAATATGTACCTAGCTTCAGCAGTACTCTCTCTCTTATTGATACATATTTTCTACTCTCAGCTGATAAAGATGTCTTTATCTTGCTGTGCTATTCCCTTTTCTATAATAAATTAAATAACTTCTAAAATGCTGATGGTGTGCTTCTTATACTAATTTATGGTCACAGTGGTAACTTTCATTACTGGGTTGTATACAGTGCAGTAACACAGGGATTATCAGAATGTTTTCAGTGCATATATAGATTTTGAAAATGCCAACACTAAATGAGACATTTTATGTACGTACAGCGGGGAAAATAAGTATTTAACGCGTCAAAACTTCTCCCAGTAAATATTTCCGATGGGGCTATCGGAATGAAATTTTCACCAGATTTCAGTAACAACCCAAGTAATACACACATACAATGAAATGAAAACATTTATGTCCATGACAAAGGTTACGTGTAATAAAGTGGAATGATAATGGGAATACATATTGAACACATGGAAGGTGTAAAAAGGCATGGGAAACCAATAAACCAGCTGAAATCAGTCAGTATTTAGGAAGCAATCCTGCCCTGTATTAGTGCAAATTAATATCAGCTGGATTAGTCCTAATTGATGGCCTATAAAAAGGTTTCTCATTACCAAGGTGTCACTCAAGAAGCATTTCATGATGGGTGAAAGCGAAGAGCTGTCCCAAGATCTTCGCAAGCTTATTGTAGAAAAACATTGAGAAAAATGTTGACGCGTTAAATACTTATTTTCCCCACTGTATGTATTGTATTGATTCTCAATACTCATTTTGCAGCACATGTAAATCAAGCTACGCTGCAGTATCCTGTAACAGTGTAGTTTATTAAAATAAGTTCAAAAAGTTTTGAGTATTTTAAACCGCTATGCTGCAAAGTGAAAGAATTTCAATACTTCTAAATTCCAGGTGAAGTTATGTCTGAGATGTTTTCATGATGGATGAGAGACCTCCATGTCTTCTGCTATCCCTGTTAGAAGGATGGAATGTTGCCATCTGATGAGGATTGCTGCCCTTTAAAATAAAAGCTTCCACACACACCTATTTATAATATAAAAAAAAAAATCAAGAAAAAAAAAAGAAGATATTTACACACTTCAACCTCATTCACATTTTAACAGTAAGGTTGCAGCACCCCCTTTTTCCTGTCCTCCGGTTATCATGGATCAATAAACAATAAAAAAAAAAAAAGGATTCCACAACACAGTTGCTATTCACTCTATGTAATACAAGACCAATAATCACAGAAGAGTGCAAAAAAGAAAGAAAAAGAAGCTAGTTTTGAAAATTGAAAGTCTTTGCATTGCCAGGGTCTCCATCCCGAGCCACGTCGGATTTACAGATCCTTCATCCCTCCTCTGAGGGCGTGAAGCAGCGAGGGAACGGAGCTCACTTTTTAACAGGAACGCCGTCTGAATAGTCCTCCAGTACGCCTGCCAAGTGATTGTTGTGAGTCTTGAAGTGTCTTTTCCTCTGACCACCTTGCTTCTTCCTCTTTTGAACTGGTAACTGCGGGGAGCAACAGAAACGCAATCGGCGCTGATTAAGATGCTTCAAGTACGAATGTCAACATTCAGTGTTAAAATGTTAAAATATTTATTTCTAGGGAAATAAATCAGGGAAAGTATATTTAAATTTTGGAAGTTAGGATGAACATCAAGCAGATGGGAGCCCAGAGGACACTGACCACTTTCTTTGGTCCCGTTTCTTGCATGGAGGAGATGCCTTGTTTCTTCAGGTACTCATCAATCTTCTCTTCATCTATGGAATCAACGGGAACACTCCTCCACAATTTCTGGAATTCTACGATTGAAAGACAAGTTTTTAAGCCACAAACACAGCGATCAAACAGCTGGACGGCCAATTATTTCATGATTTTGACCAAGTACATGAAATAACAAAATAAACTTAGCGCTGGCCTGGATGAAATGGACAAAATAAATACGAAAGTAAGCCTAGGAAATGATTTTGATTTAGATCTGTAAGTATATCTGCAAAGAGACAAACATGTACACGTTAAAGTAAGGTGGAATAAACATGACCTTTATTATTACATACATATGTTTTTCATAAACCAAATCAAAAAAGTAGAAAAAAAATGCTCATTTCACTGAAGCAATTAATTGATTATCAAAACGTCCAGCAGAGAGAGAGAGAGAGAGAGAGAGAGAGAGAGAGAGAGAGAGAGAGAGAGAGAGAGATTACAGTTGGTTGACAAAGCTGATTTATGCTCACCTTCGTCTACTACAAACTGGCAGTGCTTGTCATTGTAGAATAGGATCTTTTTCTTATCGGGTCTTGTCACAAAGATGATCTGATCCCCCAAAGCCTGCAAACAATTCAGAGCTAATGTTTCTTCTCTTCAGACATACATGTGCTTTAGCATAAATGACGTGTACTGTGTCGTTTGTTACCTTGATGGCCTTGGCCGAGTTGGGCAGCCCCTCCTCCACGTCATCCAGCAGCACTCCTCCCAGGCCCAGCTGGTCGTGTTTGTCCAGCAGCCTCAGTAAGGCCTTCTTGTCCTTCAGGTTGTACTTGGGCTTGAAGCCGTACGTCCCATCCCGAACGTCAATTTTGGGGTTGTTGACCAAGGCCTGAGATTGTCAGAAAGGGAAGGAGGACATGTCAGGTTTTAAGTCTTTAGTTAAGAAGTAGACCTGCTCGGAGATGTATATTAACAGTTTTGTCATGTCAAAATATTATGTGAATGGATAGAATAATTTGCAAACCTTGACACTTCATTCCTCCTTTTGTACCTTTTATCTCTTTATGCCTCCACCAATCAGTCAAGTTGCAGTTCACATCCATGTCTGTCCAACCTCATATAATACATGTATTAAATACTTTAAAGGAATTAAATAATAATAAAAAAAAGGTATTATTTTTTGGCAAAACCTGGATGCTTCCCACACATCTTCAACCTTCAAAAGTTTCAAGATTAGTGTCACCAATTCAGAATCCCACCAAATGTCTCCCCTTCTGTTCCCGAGTTATAGTGTTGAATAATGGCCAGAAGTTTTTTTTTTTTTTGCAGAACCTTTTTGATGTCATGGTGAACTTGACCTTTAACCTCTTGGATGTAAAATGTCATCACTTCATCATTTTATCTGATTAGACATTTGTGTGAAATGCTACTGTTGCCATAATAAGTGCCGAAATTGATCAAAAACCCGTTTGTGAGGTCACAGTGACCTTTGACCACCAAAAATGTGATGAGTCCATCCTTGAGTCCAAGTGGATGTGTGTGTCAAATCTGAAGAAGTTCCCCCCAGAGGGTCCTAAGAATTGCGTTCACAAGAATGGGACGAACAGACAGACAACCCGAAAACATAATGCTACTGGCGCAGAGGCATTCGTATAAAGAGGATAAATATTTAAAAGGCAGGGTTGGTAACTATTTCCGATATACACTTTTTATATAAATTGTTGGAAATAGTCTTTACAACCCAACATCAATAAATAACTTATGGGCTCTGATAAAGGTCTGTCACCTGTAATTGCTGTAATCGTGCCCGTGCTCCACCTCTCCCGTGTACGAGCCTGAGCTCAATGCGCGTTGTCTGTAGTACAGTTTGTTTGAAACATTCGGTATGATAATATTGGCTGTTTGCTTACTGGTGAATGAGACATGAAGTGAAATTGCTGTCCTTTCTCTGCTCTGCTCTGAAGCAGTGGTGTTCATGCACGTCTGTGTGTGGGCGGAGCCCCGAGGGCGGGGGGGTTAGGGGGTCAGACGGAGCCCTGAGGAGATGCTACTTCTCAAATCTTGCTAGCTTTTCAACATTATCAACCCTGCTTTTAACGTATTGCGTTCACCTTCTGAAACATGCACACTTCAAGCCGATTTTCAGCTGCAGAAGCTCCAATTTCTGTCAACCGTATCTTTTACACATTACTGAATGTTGTATGATGTGTGTTATCGGCATTATTACTCAGCTTCGACTCCGTGGCTACCTTCTTTTGCAACATACAGGATGTTGTGGCTGTGGCTCACATCGGCCTACAGGTGACTTTGAGAGGGAAAACCAGTGTTGTGGGGATTTCAGCTGTAAAACAGGTCCCTGACACAAACAGAACAAACCTCAGTCATCAGCCATTGCTTCTGTTTCATGCTGATGTCAAGAAGTTTGGTCTCATCCAGGATCTCCTCTAGGGTCAGGCAGTGCGTATCACCATTCTGATGCCTTGTCTGAGATTTAAGAACAGAAAAGGACACAGATTTACATAAAGAAAACACATGCACAGCCAAGAAAGTATAAAATTGCAAAAAGAAAGCACTTCTTAGCTCACCCCTTTAAAAAGGGGTTTCAGCCAAATGTCTACAGTTATTTTACGCCTTACATCCCAACTGTCAGAGTATTTTACACGGTTTTAAACTGTGTGCTCAACAGATGGCATGAAAGATGCACACATTTAAAGGAAATCTGTCAACTTGATTGTGAGTTCTGCAGCGAGGGATGAGTCAGTTAGCTAGTGTGACAGGCCCTGGCTGCCTCTTTGCAGGGTCACAGCATGATAAACAAGCTGTTAACATATCAAAAGAAAGACTCAGGACCAAATGTTACATGACTGACTCACTGGGCTGACACAACAGACAACAAGTCAAGCTTTGAAATAGCTTTGATGGAGATGAGGACAAGCTTCAAATCTATCAGTTAAGTGGATGCTGTTTTTAGAGCTTAAAATCAACTTTGAGAACAATGTCCATGAGACCGAAACAGACCTTAGTTAAAAACAGTGTTCGTCTGCAGGGGCAAAAACGTTAAATATTGATACAATCAGAAATAAATTGCTAGAGAACATTCCTCTTTTTTTTTCTTTTTTTTTTAAAAAGACAAAATGTCTCCGGAAGCTTACCTTCATGTAATTGACTATCTTGGCTAGACAGCCAAACTTGTACCCAGAGCTCGTCTTGATGTTAAAGTTGCCATTACTAGACTCTGTAGAAAAAAAGAGAAAGAACAGTTATTATATTTAATGATAAATTATTTTATGATTTATACCAAAGGCTGACGCCAGTGGACTATATGGAGAGAAAGAAGATTTTTGTGAAAAGCTTTTTGTTGATTAAACTGTTTAATAGGGTTGGGCATAGTTCGGATTTTAACGATTCTGATTCCAATTCCGATTCTTTGAGTGGGGGAGTTGAAACGGGTCAAATGCCTATATTCAGTTTGACAGGGCTTTTTCCAATGTAAAATAAAGCCAGACTAGAGCTCTGCTTACTGTGCTCCAAGGCTACAACACAACAAGCGCCTGGCCGCTTCGGAAAACCAAAACTTGCGCATGTTAAATTGGGAAGCGATGATCGGATATGAAACCAAATCCTCTAAACGATTCCAATGAAGAAACGATTCTACTGGAATCATAATTTTTGAAAAGACTCCAAGTAGGAATCGGTTCTCGATGCCAAACCCTACTGTTTAAAATCAATAGACATGATTTGTACACCGGTTGGTATCAAACCCATCATAAGAAAAAAATAATAATAATTACATTATTTTCTATGGAGGTCACTAATCTTTATTTAATGAGTAGACAATTTTAATTGAATGCATTATTCTACATCTTTCTTATTGTCAACACATCCCATAAAAAGACCAAAACCAACAATATACAATACAATATACTTTCATTTTATTACAGGTTGGGGACTATTTTCAGCGGCGAATTAAAACACATTTGTTGTGCCAATGGCAGCAGGACAGTGTATGTGGGATTACCTCAAAATAAGCCAGTGGCCATATTTGTGTGTTCATGGTGACAAAGGAACAGGTCACCCAGGACAACAGTGTGGCTCAGTCATGTTTTTAATAGCAACCAACCAAAACAATGGAGCTCTATGGCACAGAGGAATACAATATATCAGGCTTTGGCTACATAGTCAAAACGTTCCTTGGATCAACTTCTTGTTAGTTTTGGTCTTTTCATGGGATTGTTGACAATAAGAAAAGTGTAAAATATCACCAGCCTTATTCTTTAATGTAACCAAAATATCCTAAAAATACTGCAGGAGTAGTACATGAGAGTGATCGGATCAGAATGATTTGAAGTCTGGCCAGCTGGTCCTATTCTCTGTTGGAGTCCAACAATGGTGCTCCTCTCCCCCATCCCCCCTCCCCTCTCCTCTGAGACTGTCTGAGGTCTGGACTCAGCACTCGCCAATCAACGTTTAAAACAGACACCGATTCATCAATGATTCATGGTGTGGGCGGGGGCATCTGCTGCTGTGAGCTGCACTGTGGGCAGGGCGCAGAAGTTGTGACAGGCCGATGAACGAATGGTGCAGAGGCAGGCCGAAAAGAAGAGAGCCAATGATGGAGAGAAGCCCGTGCATTTCAGCTGAGCCATGAAGAGCTGCAAGGAGTGGCGGAGGGAGCAAACGAGTGCACAAGCGACATCTGAAAGTGCGTGAGCAAGCTGAGGAGGAAAACAGGTCGAGGAGTGAACGCGGAGGAGGGAGTGAGTGGAAGACAAGAGCAATAGGTGGAGCACCACAGATAGAAGAGCGCATCTGTTGACTTGCGTCCTCTAAAAGACGGAGCCAGACACACAGGTGAGTCTGCATATTTGTCAGAATGGCATCATCAGAATAGTGTGTGCACGTCTGACATCAACAGATCATAACAATCCACAGTATACATTTATGCTACAGGCTGTAGGCTCTTCTGGGTCTCACTGTGTGGCTAGGACTATAAGGGTTTTTTGGAGTGTAATCCAGCATTCACAGGGTAAAATCATGCATTTTTAAATGCAGCATGTCTATTTATGAAGCCAATTCCTTCTGCATTAGAGGAATCAAAAAATTGCTAAGCACCACATCTAACAACTATGTATGGAAAATGTAATTCATATTAAAACAATTACTGAGCTAAAAGCTTTCGGTGTCACTTGTAATATTAAGGCCAAGACTGAGCAAGCACGCAATGGATTAAATAAACATGGATCCGCATGTCTGCACTAGAATACCAAACATCAGAAACTCTGTGTGTGTTTCTATGTATGTATGTGTATTTATATGCATCCTGCCTTTGTTTGTGAAGATGCACGACTCGGTGCAAACTGCAGATCTCAAGACAAATCAATGAGGGACTGACAGCTGTGTGGAGCCAGCCAGGGGAATTAGGAGTGCATAAGTGTGTTTGTGTGCGTGTGTTTGTTTAGTGAGAGACAGTCGCTGTGTTGACAGATAGCAATATATGATCCTACAACACCTTTAAGAGCCTGGCTGGGGTGGGGCTCATTTTGGGTGAGAAAACAGATGCTGTTGGGAGCCAATCTGTCATTATGTATGTGACTGCGGGGGGGAATACCAGGCGAGACAAATTAGTAAAAAAAAAAATAAAGAGGTTGTTGTCATGGCAATGAGTTGAAGGGAAGTTGATATGAGCTGGGTCTGCAATAAGAGGATGCTAAAGAGGGAGCTGAGTTGCATTAACTGAGAAGAAAATACCACAAAACACATTCTGTAAACCGAAGGGCGTCAATCTGTTCCAATAAACCGATTATCATCTCACAGTAAATGTAGTTAACTGTGTGACCCCTTGATAGTCATTATTTCCCTGCTTTACCTAGCTTAATTTAAAAATCACACCATGGAAGTATTTTCGCACTTGGGTAATTTCCTGAGTTGGAAATCTCTTGAGACAACTAAAGCCACGACAACAACGGCTTCTATCACATTACAGTGTCAAGTAACATGGAACAACAGAGTTCCCGCCATACAAAGAGCATACCTCTCTCCCTGTAAATGCACTAAAATATACTCTAACACATACAGGTCATACTCTAAGACGCCACAAATATATCCTTCATACATGAAAGACTGTTTTTACACACAGTAAGCCCAGTTGCAATATAAGATCGTAGAATAAATACACAATTTTATTTTAACCTCACACAGTTAATCGCGTGTAAAGAGAAGCACTTACGCCCCTCTTCCCCAACTCTGTGGTTAACTCAAGTAATCTGGGTCAGCTTTCTTGGTCTCAGTATGTGATATAAAATGGCTGTGGTTGTGTGTGTCCATATGTGTATTTGGAGCATGTATGTGTGTGCGCATATGTGTGTGTGTGTGTGTGTGTGTGTGTGTGTGTGTGTGTGTGTGTGTGTGTGTGTGTGTGTGTGTGGGGGCTAAGATACTGGCACTCGGTTTCCTGATGATTTTAAAATGGTAGGCTTTGGCTGAAAATGTGAAAGGATAGCTGAAGAGGGACAAATGGCCTGACAATGTGCATAATGCAGAACATCTTTTAACTTCATTGCTGGATTGCAGTTCCTTAACCTCAACACTTTTGTCACATACTATGGCCGAAGAATTGCAAACCAAGCGTAGATGCCACGTTTCCCTGTGCAGCCATTCTTTTCTACCAGGCTTTCACGTCTGTGTTTGTTCTGAGCAGATGGCCTCAGTAGGGTTTGTGCTCTTTTGCAATGCATCCTTTTGCTTTAATAACACATTGACTTCTCATTTAACTAACAATTCTTTTCTCTAGGGAGACCGTGGTGAAATAGTACATTAGCAGTGTTAAAGTAAAAAATGAAATTCAGGCACTTTTTTTTGAACATTCTACTACTTTCATTTTTTTAATCATTCTCTCACCATGGAAACAAACAACGTTCTCTAATGTGGTCTCCCTACTGCCGTCACCACCTCACAGCGAAACCCAGAACCAAACACTGTCACAGGCATTAACAATCTGTCTTTCTCCCCGTTTGTGTTGCTTCAAACCAGAAATCATGGTCAACATCACTGCCACTATACACCCAAGTAATCTCCCATGGCACCCCGAGGCGGTCCCTCTCTCCCGTGTCTCCTTGCAGGTCCAGGAGGTCTACCCTTTCCATGATGGATGGAATGTGGCCTGCTTCATCATCCTTCTGCTCTTCATCCTCACTGTGGTGTCTCTGGCTGCCTTGGCCGTGCTCTATGAGCTACTGGACTGTGGGTGCTGTGCCAAAGGGAAGACACATCACCAGCTACAGGAGGAGGGGCCGGGAAGCTGCGGCAAGCTCATGTCCAGCATTTGCAAAGAGCCGGAATCCTGCACTGAGGTGGTATAGGGGCAGCAAGGATGAAAATAAGGAAGCGTAGGAATTTGGGTTTCAGTTCTGAACTGGGCAATACCCCAGCGTAGACCCCGATGCCCTGAAAAAAGAACTTCTAAAAGTACCCAATAGTGGTTAAACTGCTCACAGTTAAGAGAATGTGGAGGGAAGAGACCAGATAAGGTGACAGAGCAATGTAAAAAAGGAAGAGGAGTGAGTCTAATTAGCTTTTCATTTCAGTTAGGAGGGGATCTTCTCACATCTACTACCACTTAACACACAGGGTGGACCCTGGAAGCCATATTTTACACCAGAAACACTACCAGAAGAAAGACAGAGCACCCAAATAGTTTACTAATAACAGTGCTAGAAATAGTGCTAATATGTGACCACGTTAACATAAAGAAAACTAGAAAAACCCTGTATCAGTTGGTTTAAAACTGAATACTGCACGTACCCGTGAGGCTGTAAATGCAAATGCCCTTTTATAAGATGTGGTAAAATGTGTACAGACAGAAAATGATGTCCATATCTAAAGACGTATCCTAAGTTTCCCAACAGGACCTGAAAAACAACAAACCTGAAGAACAACTACCAGATGACCAAGCTTAGTTGGATAACATTGCTGCTTTGAATAATGTCTGTTTTTCTCTGTTCTTTAGTAAATTGTATGCCGGTGTTGTACACATGTTTAGCATTTGGTTTGCTGCACAGTGATGTAATTTTATAATGTCATCTTGAGCACAATGTATGATTTCATGGGCCTTAACACAAAATGCCTAATAAATTGTCACTGAATTATGTACCAGCCTTTTTTTCTGCTAAGAGAACAGACATAAAGTATCACTTGTTATTGTTGCTAATATTTTGCAGACTTTCACTTTAAATTTCCAAAGGATTCAACAGAGCCTTCAGATTCTCAAAGTAGAGTACTGACTGACTATGATCATTTGTGCCAACATTGGGCTGTGCCTACCTCGCTGTGCTAGTTGGAAGTGCTTCTCCAGTATGCATAGATCAGATTTTTTTGGCCCAAAAAGGGACTTAATGGCACAGTTATACACTCATCCACTGTTTTATGGTTCTGCGGAGGCTCCACGCAGAGCTTTCGCCGTAGCCTACGTAAGTGGCCTGATACTTGTGCGCTGGTGTGTGCATCGAGCCGGCGTGTGTGTGTGTGTGTGTGTGTGTGTGTGTGTGTGTGTGTGTGTGTGTGTGTGTGTGTTGTGTAGAGAGGTAGAGAGAGACAGTGACGGTGATTAGCTTCAGAGCGAGTAGTGACTCTAGAGTCATAGTGAGAGAAACAAAGTGTCTCCCCTGTGCTATCTCACCAAGGTGAGACATCTGTAGCAAGAAAAGTTAACCCTCTTCTTGATTTCATGTTGTTTATGGAGAAGGAAAACCAGGATATGAGTCAGGGGATATGCAACGCTACCAAGCCATGGCAGCGCGACGTGCATCGCTGCGACGTGTAGTTACATTTTTCGAGAGGTGCACGTCAGGCTACGGCGTAGGATCCGGCATAGGTTTGTTTTCACGTACCTACGTGCATAGGTATAAAAGCTGATAAGTATAAATCAGCCTTAGGTGCACATACTTGGCGGAGGGGTTTAGGGGTCCTCCCCCAAGAAAATGTTACGTTTTTCAATTTAATTAAATGCAATTTCTCAACATTTTGGAGCATTATTATAACCATATGTGTCTACAATGTTGGAAAATTTAAATAAATAGATAATGAATAAATAAAACTCAAAAAGCTTAAAGAAAAAAACTTAAGTGGTTCCCAGAATGGCCTGGGTGCTGCGCCTAAGCCTTATAATGGTAGGGAAAACCCTGCTCATATTAGAGTGGACATTTATCAGACAAGCACAGTTTCTATGTCTGTATTTACTTGTATGGAGCCTATGTGTGGTTGTTTGTTGAACACAACAGGGATCTCACTGCACCTTTCGTTCTAAATAACTCTTAAATGCATACCTTTGGTTTTTAGTGACCTGGGAAAATATTACACCTTATGTAATCTGTTCATTTAATTCCACTACACTCATAACTCCCTGGTATTCCCCAAAGTTTTGTTTTTAACAATGGTCTGGTGTCAAAATGTCTGAGGTACTGTATGTCAGAGTGTTACACACAGTATACTGGATGCAACTGATAGGTAATGTTGTGTTCAACCTGTTTGGCCTCATGATGGCACTGCTGTCTCACGGTTAACTATGAATAAATACAGACACAGTGATGTATATGTTTGCTTACTGTCTCAGTAACACCATGGTGCAGCACCTGGGTGTCAGGTACAGACAGCGCAGAGCAGTGTTTTCCTTGATATCGGCGGGTTTAGATGACAGTAGCCCTGGAGATGAAGATGTACCTGACATGATGTGCATAAAAGTCAAAGAAGTTTACTATAGGTAAACAATTCAGTACTCAGAAAATCAAACTGCCAGTTTGGGATTGTGGTTCACAGGTTCTTAGTATGCAAATGTTTATATGCTAAAGTAGGCCAAAGTTCAGCGATAGCTACGTTGTTAGCTTCTAGCAAAAAGTCAGGCACTGCTAGGCACTGTTAGGCAAGGACACTAGTGGTGTGTCTCTCCAAATAGCCATCTAGTGGTAGGGGGTTTAAACACAACATAAACATGAACCACTGTCTTACATGAATATTTTTGCACCCCTAGTGGTCTCAAGGGAAGTTAGGACTGATGAGGGAACCTTATATAGCTACCACAACTGACTAGAACATACTGCTATAAACACAAGTAGTTTTTCTGGCCAAACTTCCAACTTGGGAAGCCAGAAAATCTCACAAGCATTGCACTCTCATGGAGAGCCTTGGCCTTCAGCTGTTGTGGTCATGCTGGAGAAAAGGAAAGAGGTGCCACATTTCCAGAGGCTAACGAATGCTCTAAAAGCCTTTGGTTTCCCCCGAAACAGAAGCACTTCAGCTGAGGAACTGCTGTCCATCCACACTTGAACGCCAAACAGTGGAGCGGCGCCCACAGTGTAGGGCTTTGACTTTTGCCCAAAAATCATATTCGAAGTTCGTTTGTATATTAATATTAGAATATATTCGAATATTTATTAATAATATTTTGACCATTAAATGCCTTCAGTTTAAAAAAAAATTAAAAGTCAGACCCTGGATTAAACACAAACAGTATGCTTTCGACAGGAAGTTCGGAGCTTTCACCGTAGCCTACGTAAGTGGTCTGATGTTTATACTCGTGTGCTGGTGTATACGTTGAGCCAGTGTGTGTGGGCGGTGTTGCCAACTTAGCGACTTTTTTTTCACAAAAGCGACTAGCGACAAATCTGACGACTTTCTGTAAAATAAAAAGGAGTCGCCAGTATTGTCCAGCGAGCACGCAATGTATTTCTCTCCTGTGGCCGCCGAAACAGTCACCTTTCTCTTCTGTTGTGTGACTGAGGAGCAGCCCCGCCCTCCCCTCTGTGCTCTCTCCTCATGTGCAGCAGCACTGAGCAGGCAGGTAGAAAGGGGAGAAGGGACAGGGTGCGGCGCCGGTGTAGGTAGGAGAGACAGCGGAACGCAACGGGAGAAAGACGCCGCTGATCTGGCCTGGCCCTGGGCAAGCCTGCCTTCTTTGAGAATTAGGGGGGAATGCAACGCTACCGAGCCACGGCCGAGAGACGTGCGTCTCCGCGACGTATAGTTACATTTTGAAATGCGTGAAAAAGCCTCGGAATTTGAACTGAAAACAACGTTTACAAGCAAATGCATAAAAATAAGGCCCGTAACAGGTTCGAATATTAAGGGCTGGCTAATATTCGTTCGAATATCATTATTTTTTTATTTTCGAATGATATTCGAATAACGAAGTTCGGAGTCAAAGCTGCTCAGAGAAAATGAGGTTGAAGAATAAATACATTTTTTTTGTCACTTTCTGATCCATCATTGTTGCTCTAATCTGTACTTTACAAACATCTGAACCCCCATTGCAGTGTGCCTGCAACAAGGCCCCATTGCTTAAAATCCATCCAGTTCTGACATGTGCTCTTACTCTGTTTACATAGAGTAACCGGCAATTTCCACTGGATGCGGAAAGTCTGTGGAACGTCTTCAGAGTCATTAGGTTTCCATTAAAGTCAATGTGTGTATTTCCACAGAGTGCGGAACGTCTGCGTCCCTACTCCGTCCCAGTTCCGTCAGTCCGCAGCCCTCCGGAGCAGATACACAGAGTGGGGATGCACGATGATATCGGCACGACATCGGTATCGGCCGATAAAAGCTTAAAATTGTCATCATCGGCAGATATGAATATTTCTGCCGATGAGCCATGCCGATAGGGTGTCTTGTTTACTATGCGCACATGACGACCATGAACGTAGCATGAGCGCCAGCAACTTAAACTTCCAACATGTCGGCTGTGTGGAGGTATTTCGAATGTAAAACAGATAACAAACTTGCTATATGCAGTACTTGAGCACAAGCGCGGTGAGCGAGGAGGCGTGTTCCACACTACAAATATGATTACGCATCTCAAGAGCCGTCACCGAGAAAAGTAAGAAGAAAAAACGCCGACAAAAAACCATCAGCAGCCTCTACTTCAGTCCTTTGACAAAGCTAGAAAATACAGCAGCGACCACCCAAAGGTAAAAGTTGAATTTTGAATGTATTGCTCTTGATAACCAGCCGTTGAGCGTGGTGGAGCTGCGGTATGCTATGCCCAGGCTATGCCTAGCCGGCGCTACTTTTCTGATGTGCAGTTATCTGATCTCCAGAGTGTTGTCGCCAGTCACATTGAAAAGCTCCTCGCGGTGCTAGTCACATTAGCTTTACCGCGGACATTTGGACATCAAGCGTGAGTCCTGTTAGCATGTTGAGCCTCACTGCCCAGTGGATAGACGAAGACTTCACCCTTAAAAAAGCTGTCCGACCTACACTCACATGAATGCTCCGGTTCTCACACAGCAGCTGCAATTGCATCTGCATTTGATAATACGTTTGTGAAATGGAAAATAGAAACAGAGATTCTTAGCACTTGTTGGCCCTTTTGCCTTCACTCTGCGGTCCAGCTCAACCCAAACCATCTTGATTGGGTTCAGGTCCGGTGACTGTGGAGGCCAGGTCATCTGGCGCAGGAATCATCACTCTCCTTCTTGGTCAAATAGCCCTTACACAGCCTGGAGGTGTGTTTGGGGTCATTGTCCTGTTGAAAAATAAATGATGGTCCAACTAAACGCAAACCAGATGGGATGGCATGTCGCTGCAGGATGCTGTGGTAGCCATGCTGGTTCAGTATGCCTTAAATTTTGAATAAATCCCCAACAGTGTCACCAGCAAAGCACCCCCACACCTCCTCCTCCATGCTTCACGGTGGGAACCAGGCATGTAGAATCCATCCGTTCACCTTTTCTGCATCGCACAAAGACACGGCGGTTGGAACCAAAGATCTCAAATTTGGACTCATCAGACCAAAGCACAGATTTCCACTGGTCTAATGTCCATTCCTTGTGTTTCTTGGCCCAAACAAATCTCTTCTGCTTGTTGCCTCTCCTTAGCAGTGGTTTCCTAGCAGCTACTTGACCATGAAGGCCTGATTCGTTGTTCTAGAGATGTGTCTGCTGCTAGAACTGTGTGGCATTCATCTGGTCTCTAATCTGAGCTGCTGTTAACTTGCGATTTCTGAGGCTGGTGACTCGGATGAATTTATCCTCAGCAGCAGAGGTGACTCTTGGTCTTCCTTTCCTGGGGCAGTCCTCATGTGAGCCAGATTCGTTGTAGTGCTTGATGGTTTTTGCGACTGACCTTGGGGACACATTCAAAGTTTTCACAATTTTCCGGACTGACTGACCTTCATTTGTTATAGTAAAAATGGCCATTCGTTTCTCTTTACTTAGCTGATTGGTTCTTGCCATAATATGAATTCTAACAGTTGTCCAATAGGGCTGTCGGCTGTGTATCAACCTGACTTCTGCACAACACAACTGATGGTCCCAAGCCCATTAATAAGGGAAAAAAATGTCCACTAATTAACCCTGACAAGGCACACCTGTGAAGTGAAAACCATTTCAGGTGACTACCTCATGAAGCTCATTGAGAGAACACCAAGGGTTTGCAGCGCTATCAAAAAAGCAAAGGGTGGCTACTTTGAGGAATCTAAAATATAAGACATGTTTTCAGTTATTTTACACTTTTTTGTTAAGTACATAATTCCATATGTGTTCATTCATAGTTTTGATGCCTTCAGTGAGAATCTACAATGTAAATAGTCATGAAAATAAAGAAAACGCATTTAATGAGAAGGTGTGTCCAAACTTTTGGCCTGTACTGTATACATCCAGAACTGCGATACATTCAACCAAAAGAGTGACCTTAATATATCATTTTATTTTTCAAGCTCTGATCATTTAGAAGGTCAGAAGGATGAAACTGACAATAGAAACATACGCTATTTTGAAGAAGCTACTCCGATTTTGAATAGGACATAACACAAGTCAAAAGAAGACAATCTTATCTGTATCCTAGTCTCGCTTTGCCAGAACTTCCTCCACAGCGCTGCGGAGGAGGGTCTGGCTAGTCCACACAACATTCCGGGATGGGAGAAAAAAAGTGCTCCGGTTTATTGGCATTTCTTTAAACCAATCCCAGTTGTCATGGCGGCGCTAAGCTCCGCACGGAGCCGCTGCAAAATAGCCTCGGGAAGTAAGTTGTTTTGGTGGAAGATGTGTACGTTCAAAAGTTGTTTTAGTCATGCAACAGAAAACTCAGATTGGACAGATAGTCTAGCTAGCTGTCTCGATTTAACCTGCAGAGATCTGAGGAGCAGTTAACCATAGTCCTCATAAATCCACCAGAGTTTAAAATTCTAATCCTACTAGTCTATCCCTACACAATGTACTTACAACACCAGGAAAAGGCCATTCACGGTAACAGTCAAACATATTAGAAATCAGTTTTTTGAAAAGTCTTCTTCACTTACCAGCATTGTGTTTGGAACCAGAGGAGCTCTCTTTGTCAACTTTAGGCTTCTTCTTCTTGTGTGAGCCAGAGTCAGAGGCAGCCTGTCTCTTCTCTACAGCTGGATTGGATAGAGCTCTTTTCTTGAACAGCTCCCTCTCCCTCAGTAGAGCTGGATCCATCCTGGCTGGCATGGCATAAAATATATCAAACAGCAATGATTTTAATAAGACAAAACAAAGCCATCAGAAATGACTCTCTCCAAACAGAGCCTCGTTGTTAAGGCAGACATTTCATATAAACCAGATATTTTTTTATCATGCAATGACTGAGGCAATCAAAAAGAATCTAATCGGTACAAAAAGTGGTATCACACTATAACCATAGCTTTTTTTAAGCAGTTTGGGGGCTCTGGGGGGAAAAATGTGCTTCTGAGACCCCATTGACACCTCCGCCCCCTGTGCATTGTACACGTTCTCCGTTGCCTACTTCCCTATCACGTACAGTGCATGCAGCAGACTACACATTCGAGTTTCATTATTTCTACAGAGTCAGAACCAGTACTCTTATGCTGGTGTCACAGTACCTGGTCCTTTGGTTTCAGTTGGTAATTTATGATACACATTTCTTTAAGAATTTGTAACGTTAACGGATCCCAGCAAACAGCAGCTAAACTGGGACATGTAGCTAAATATTGAATGAAAACGAATGATCTACGCTCTTGTAGAGTTAAACTGGCGTCAAAATGTAACGTTAGGTTGACAGCTAACGTTAAGTTAGCTAACATTACCATAGCTAGCTAGCTCCAAGTAACTAACGTTGTTCTAGCTAAGTTAGCCTTACGTTGTTGCTTTATTGCGATAATGTGAACCCACAAAATAGCCACATAACGTTATCTAAGTTACCAAACGCTCCCGACGAACGTTACTTAGTTTGTATATTTGGATAAGCAAACGTTACGACAAAGTCTGACATTTGGTTTGTTAGTTAGCGTTAGCTAGCTTGCTGATTTGTACTTGGTGAGCATACCTGATACTTTGTTCCTGCTCTCACAGAATGTGACGGGTTAGTCCAGGAGAACTAGCTCGCTATGTAATTTCGGCGGATTTCTAACAGAAGGAAATGCTTCCTTCAGCAATTCACCGCTTTAATGTCTTCCTTCAACGATAATGTAAGTTAACATTATCTAACTAACTTCACACACAGAACATCTCTGGCTATTTTTCTCATGCTTTACTCTCGTTGCTGGTTCGATTCTTCGGACATCGACAGCGAGTCCTTGGACGACGTCATCACGTACAATCACAATTCAACAGAAAGGAAAATACAAAAAAAGGTATGCGTTTTATATTACACTGTATAGTACGACAAAACAAAAGCAATTATTGAAAACACATTATTAGAAAAACAAAAGTAAATATATAGTGTACCAATCCACTTGAATGTGAATGGTAATTGTAGGAACCACCTCAGAAAGAAGATAGCCTATTATAAAAGAGGGGGCAGATTTTGAAGGAGCTCATTTTATGTGTTGTTGGTTCATAGTGTGGTTAACTATCACACATCTTATCCGTGAATTTAGAAGTATCCACTCGCCAGGGAGTAAGTGGCTCAATGGCTCCACTTAGTGGTTCGTTTGTGCCACACACACACACACACACACACACACACACACACACACACACACACACACACACACACACACACACACACACACACACACACACACACACAGACAGCATGTTCCTCACGCTCTCTTCGTGTCTTCCAATGATAATGGAATTCAACTTAATTCAACCAATTTTTTTAAGGTATGGAAAGGCTTTCTATTCTGACTGAGTTATCAGTAAACAGATACTGTACTGGGCTACTGTATCTCCAAGCATGAATGCCTTTTTTTCAGTGCAGGGAGATGAGAGATGAAAGCAAGTTACAGACATACTATCAGGAACAAGTCAGAAAAGAAAGAAAGGAACAAATTGATTGTTGATGTGCTGCTAAATTAGTCAAGCTCAGATGACTACCACCAATGCACTGCTTTACAGTAAATAATGCTGCCTGGTCAGTAATATTCTGTCTGGCAAGGCGAGACTAGTAATGTTCCCCAGGCTACCTCAACAAATCGGTGAAACAACTTCACAAACAAGTCCAAGTTTCAGGTTAATGTTTACTTGTTGTTTCAGTATATACGGTTAAAATAAATTATGATTCTTCAGGACCACAGTGCTTATGTGGAAAGTTAGAGATTGCACTGATGAAAGTCCTGGCATCCATTGAAGGAATGCTTTGGCTTCACAGTGTTCTGGAGATTAATGCATGGAGGCAAACCTTACACGCGTTTAGATGTGAGGCCCTTACAGCACTCCTAAACCCATTGGTGTCCTCTGGCAGCCTTTCAAATAAAAAATCAACTCCCTAAAGGAACTGACTATTATTATGTGCTTATAGTGCAACTTTGGCCATGGCTGAGGCTATAATCTATTCTGCACATTGATCAATAAATATGATTCAGCCTTACTAGTCACTATACTCACTGCATTCAAAAATGTGCCATATGGGAGGCTGGAGCTGGTCAAATGTTTGCACGACAGAGACAGTTGTTATGAAACTGAGTACATCAGTTCATCCAACTGAAGCTGGACTTTGCTGACTGAAGATGAAAGGCAACCCCACCACAGGGTAATCAAGTGAGAGAGAGTGAGATAAGGCTGCAGTATAACCAGGTCACCAAAGAAAATGGAAAGCTAAGTACCCAGGAGCAGCAGAGCGAGGAATATAAGATACAGTAGAGCTGGACCATAGCGTTTAGCTGAAACTGTAAGAGGGGAATAGAGGGCATTTTTCCAAAATCAGTTCTCAAGTCCTGCACATGTATAAGCTTTCGCGCATAGATTAATTGGGATTTAACATAAAAGATGCTGCTTCATGTTTTCAAGCATTATGCAGTAACTTGTTTTAATGTGAAAGCTGCTTAGATAACATTAAGAAGCATTTTACAGCTTTATTTTCTGGTGTGATTGGCTTGAACATACTGTAAGAGTGTTTTCTTTGTGAATTCAATTGATTTGTGAGGTGAGGTGCATCAAACCTTTGATTCATAGTATTTTGGAATCAGTGGGCTGTCACATTAAAGCCCTTGAAAACGTGGCTTCAAATCTTTAAGTATTTCTCTTAAACATTTTATTAAGTTAAACACTCAAACACTCAGCTAATCTGCTTTACCTGTGTTGGTGAAATTATTCAATAATTAAAATGATCAAATGCTGAGTGGTACAGGGCAGTATGTGACATCACTCTTTCCATCGATTTTAAACCTGAGAAAAACACAGAGAAATGTGAAACCACAACGTTTGTAGAAAATAACAGAAAATAGTGTGCTCATGAAGGACCTCATTGCTTGAAAATACGCATTG
Source organism: Perca fluviatilis (assembly GCF_010015445.1). NCBI lineage: Eukaryota > Metazoa > Chordata > Actinopteri > Perciformes > Percidae > Perca > Perca fluviatilis. The sequence continues at coordinate 25,457,567 of NC_053112.1, read as the reverse complement.
AGAAAATGATTTTCAGGGCCTTTGAAGAAATCTGAAAGACCATTTTACAAATATATATTTAATACAATAATTGTGGAAATAATATGACTTGCACATCTTACCAGTTGTTAAGCAGTCTGCCGGTCTATAAACACACAACCCTGCCTATGAGGTAGGTATGCTGTGTGACTTAGAAATGGGTAAAATAACAAATAAACAAATTTCACAGTTGGTAGTAATGTATCCATTCATACACCACACACACATATACTATACATGCTCACTGAATTGGTTTTAACAACCCACAGTGAGTTTGCTTTTCTTTAGGGGTGTGACGAGACACCCAGCTCACGAGACGAGACACAAGATTGGGTTCACGAGATCGAGACGAGATTTTAACATTATTTTAAAGAAAATTTTAATGAAGAAATAAAACTGGAAAAATAGTCCTTTATTTAATTGAAAGTCACAAAATGAAAAACGAGCACTGAAAGGTTTTGCCACAAACCCAAATGACTGGCTTCTCTCCGGTATAACTAACAGTTACACTGTGACTTATTCCATATGTACCATAGAGAGATAGTCTCTTCACTCAGAGAACCAAAGTTACAACATAACCAAGCATTTTCCGGCAGTAGTTGAGACCAGTTGTTTTGTACTTGAATGTGTCATCGTAGAGTCGACAGAGAGAAATACATTTTATTTTATTGTTTCACAGTCATTACGTTCTAAAGCACAACAAAAATTACCGTCAAACACAAGCTCGTGGGACGAGATCTCGTCACACCTCTACTTTCCTTTGTCCAGACTGTATGCCGTCTGGTTATCCCTCATGTATTTGTTATAAGAATGTTATCATGTAAAGTAAGCAGGGCTCAACAGCTCGCTGATTACTTTTGATGTGTATTGTATTCTTAGTTTTAAAAGCCTTGCCAGAGTGTTTTATACACTGGACAACACAATGTAGCACATAAAGTGTATTATTAGCTACTGCATAGGGATATGGAAATTTGAATAGGAGCGTGTGTATATATCTGTGCACATTAGTTGGATATTCTGGTCTAGGCTCATCTTATCTTATCTAATTTGGTCCTGAGTCCTAATATCAAAAGCCTGAGATGTTGATATTAAAATAAGTCAGTATGACCTCTGGTGTGTTTGTGTGTGTGGGTGCATGAACACAAGTCCTTGGTTGGGCATATTATTCCAAAATGTATTCTCAGTCCTTAGATAGCAAATATTGCAGAAACCTCTTCATGTGCAGTTACAGGACATAAAAACAGACATCATTTCATCCCAACTTTAAGATGTTCATGCGAATCATAGAAAAAAAATTAGCATCTCCAAAACTCCTAATTAATGATTCAGCAGGCCAGTCAAAGAAGTGAGCCCACATGAATGATTAAATATGTGCTAACCTAATTTAGGGACTAATCCATAATGAATGAATTACACTGTTTAGTCATTGCAGAGACATAATGGAAGGGCCAAGGAGAAGATTTAGACATCAGAGAATAGCCAGACTTGTGAAGTGACAAATTATTCTGCTTCTGATGACTCGACCTCACCATGACTTCAACTGCAGTCACTTTCAAGCCGAAACCACCTGGGCAAGTCAAGGTATAACCATTGCCAATTAGACCGAAGCTGTCAATACGGAGTGAACTAGACTGAATCTGATTATTTGAAGGACTCACAGTGTTCTCTGAAATAATCTCTAGAGGTTTAACGTGTTGTTGTTTTTCACAGTTAAAATTGTGAGAGACAGTCATTTATTAGCAGGTCTCTGTGCTAGAGGAATGTGTATCATGTACTACAGTAACAGAGAGAGAGAGAGAGAGAGTCAGCACTGTAATCTAGAGGTGAGGAGTCATATCAAAGAGAAGAGACAAGTGAAATCCTGGAGCTGCAGCCAACCAGTGAAAATCCCTGTGGAGGAGAAAATCTCAAAGTGACAGCTTTCAATTACAACCGTATAGGAAAGAGAGAGAGAGTGTGTGTGTGTGTGTGTGTGTGTGTGTGTGTGTGTGTGTGTGTGTGTGTGTGTGTGTGTGTGTGTGTGTGTGTGTGTGTGTGTGTGTGTGTGTGTGTGTGTGTGTGTGTGTGGATTACCTGTCAGCACTTCTGGGCTTCACTGATGTCGATGTCACAGCTTCTGAATTGAAAGTACCTCTTGTACACACAAGTAAGTCTTACCCAAACACACACACACACACACACACTTTCCCCCCTCCTTTTTTCTTTTTCCTTTTCTCTGTCTTGTTCACATTTGTCTGTGCTATATTCTCAGGTGTCTGGGTTGAACTGCTGTTGGACCTAAAACTACAGAACAAAGACGCAGGTACAGCGCACTGGAACTCGGTGTACTACTGTGCGCTGTGTGTAGGTGTATGTAATCTGTGCCCAGGAGTGTTTGAGAGTATGCCATGGATATAGATTGTGTTTTGCAGCCTTTACTTAGGGGAAGCAAAGGCCATTAGTGAACAAGATATGAGCAAGGACTATGATTTATTCACATATTTGTTAGTTTATTTATTAGAGTCACTAAATAAATATTGTTACAGTAAAGAAAAAGAAATGAAACATGTATATCTGGCATCTAGCTCATTTGCAGTATCCCCTGTCCCTAGTTGTGCATTATCTGAAGTATCCAAAGTTTATGGACACGTGAAAAAAAATTGTGGACACATTACACCCATATCATCCCAAATTCATGGGCATTTATTTGCTGTTGTAATAGTCTTCACTCTTCTGGGAAGGCTTTCCACAAGATTTTGGAACCTGGCTGCAATTGTGTGCATTGTGCATTGTGTTCACAAGCGGGTGTTCCTCTTCATCTCAAAGGTGTTGGATGGGGTTACAGTCAGGGCTCTGTGCAGACCAGTCCGGTTCTTCCCCTCCAAACTCTGAAAATCATTTATTTATGGACCTAGCTGTGTGCATGGGGGCATTGTCATGTTGAAACAGGAAGGAGCCTTCCCCACACCTTTGCTACAAAATTGGAAGCACACTTTTTTTTTTTTAAATATCTATCGTATCCATCTATTGTATAATATTGTTTAAATAGCATTAAAGCTCAAACCATGAAAAACAGCCCATACCAAAATTAAACGTAGGTATGTGTCATCATACTTTTGGCCGCATAGTGTTTTCTCCATTACAATATTCACATCAGCTTCATTTAATGTAAGTGTGATGTGTATGTCAATAAAACAGTAATCCTAGGTTATTTATATTTAATATTGGTATTTAAGTAGATCCAAGGTGCTATGTATTCATTTTGTAAACAAATGATTAAAATTCATATGTATGCATAATATGAATTATTAGTTATTAAGGCCTGCAGTGGCAAACATTTTTATTTATGTTTTTTGCAAAAAAGTGCAAGTGCTAAATGTTCTTTTACTGTAATGAGATCATTTTGTGAGGAGTGATTTTGGAATTAAAGTTTTACAATTACAGTAACCACAAGGTGGCTGTAGAACAGCATTATTTTCTGCTGCAGCCTGGTGAGTGACTCATCGAACCACAACGAGCTACAGCCTATCAGACACACAGAGAAGATAAAAACAGCCAAACCTGCTGTATTGACCCCAGTCTCAAGGCTGTGGCTCATCTGCTAACCTCTCTGAATGAAAAGCTCACCGTGGCTGCAAAAGCATCCATATTTACTTGGTAAATATAGATATAGAGAAGATAGGGGAGACATAGGGGTCTGACATGCTGTAACGCTCTAAACCAGGCCAGCAGTATGTGGCTTTGTTTAGACACTTTCTAGTGTGCCCTTTCTTCAAACCTTCCATCACAAAATCTATGATTTGATTATAACCGACTGGTGAAAAGTGGTCTGGTCAAGCCAGGCAATCCTTTGCTAAATCTGACAGTGTAAAAGACAGAAGAGCTGCCTCTTAAGGATTTTGAACAAGCTCACTTGCTATGAGGTGGCTGGTGAGGCATCGTTATGTAAGACAGCACAGATACTCAAGGATGGGCCAGAGTTTTGTTGCTGAGGCAGTTTTTCAACTATTCTGTACTTTCTAGCAGACATAATGTCCCAGAATGAGTCTCATAGGCATGTGAATGTAAGATGATGAACAGCAAAAATGCATTATTCTGCTGTTTATGTAACTGGAGAAGGGGGATTTTCATGAATATACAGCAAGGGTTAAAGGTTCTCCCTCCCTGTTTTCCTCTGAAACACACACACACACACACACACACGCATGCACACACACACACGCACTCACTCATGCTTCCATCACTAACATATCCCCCCCCCCTTACACACACACGTCTTTATTACTATAATTGAGAGGACCTTCAACGGCCAAAATTATACCCTTAGCTTCATTCCCTAATGTTAGCCTTAGTAAATGCCAAACAATTAATCTCAACCTATCCATGCATGTGCCCATACATCTGTGTGTGCTGCTACCAGATGCATGTATGCATTTGCTGTGTGGGTGGCTCCTGAGCGCTACGGGACAGCCAGGTGAGACGAGTGTTTGCTGTCCAAAACCTGCAGGGCAAACTAATCCTGGTTCCTGATGTTAATCTGAGTATTGGGTTTCTGGAGCGTAGGGGTCAAAGCTTTAGGTGTGTGTGTGTGTGTGTGTGTGTGTGATGCTCCTCTTGCCCTTTCCAAATGTCACAGAAGGGCCAACTCCTGAGGAGCTCGCCCATAATGTGGGCTCACACGTTGTGTGTGTGTCATGATAATCTCCACTATTAAGCCCTTCAAACGCAACATTTCCAATGATGTTTGTGTGTGTGTGTGTGTGTGTGTGTGTGTGTGTGTGGACAAGAATGTGTGCGCACTTCTCTGTGTGCACAGTCTATTTGCATGTAACTTTCTCTTCTGCATCCCATTCTCTATTCTCTTATTGCATCTTTAATAACCGCGTTCACAGGACGGTGCAGTTCACAAACAAAGTCTTCAAAACAACATCTGCTTAACACAAAATTTCTAAATGGATTTCCATTGCCTACAATGTTCTCAAGTGTTTTATAGTTAAGTCTTGATTTGTTATTATTATTATTTATGAACAACTCTCCTAAAGTTAGAAATAAGAAAGTCAACGCACTACGCTGCCAGGCTTTCAAGTGTCACTTTTTCTAATAGGGTCTGGTTACACTAACTGTTTCAATGATTTTGTGAAGCAGAACTGGCACTGCCATGAAAAACTTGGTTCACACATGTATAAAAACATTGTAGAATTCAACATGAGCAATCCTGGCTTAGCTTCATGACTCCCCATTTATGTATTCCCTCATACCTATTCCTTACCCATGTGACTAATGTGGATGAAAACAAAAACGAGTGCACCGTGCATGGTGCTGGATCCAGGCTAGCATTGTCCGCCTACAGTCTGTCACTAGTTGTCCTAAACTATTCCTTAAGGCAGGAAAAACAATTAGAACAGCCACAGTGTTTACTTGAGATTTGTTGACCGTCATTGCCAAAGAGAAACAAAAATGTTTGTTTTATTGCATTACAAACTGACAGAATTACAGGTATATTACAACATTGGTTGTTCTTTTCACTGTATTTAGCCAATACAATAGAACAATTTGAGTTGTTTCTAAGCTTTAATTTGCAAAAACATGGAAAAGGTTCAAATGCATCCAAATGCTTATATAAACCATTAGTGCATCCTGATAAAAAGGTGCACATTTACAGCTTTTAGAGTCTAACTCTGCAGGCGACTCAGAGTGGTGCTGTTTATAAAACAGTTTGTATGACAATCATAACACAATGGGTTGTCTTACTCATGGGCAGAACCCATAATGATGGTGTTTGATTTCTGCAAAATACTGTCATTATAAGAGCAACAAAACTTCCAGCACAGTGCAACTGCCATGCACACTACTTATTGAGACACCACAACTTTTAAGTTTACCAAATTATAAAATGACTTCACAGTGATGGATCACATCATTAAAGAAACAGATAAGGCGCTAACGGTTTATATTTCCATCAGAAGAGACTTCGTTGCAGATATGCAAGATTTATTTGTAAGTTACATATGCAAAATATGAAATGTACATAGTCTTTGGAGATTAGACTCCATCGTATAAAATGTATATATTTAAAATTGTTATGAAAACCTGGCCATATCGCCAATGGAGTCTATACACTGGTGGTGGCGGTAAAAGGGGACGAAGACCGGAATGAAGGAGTCGAAGGGAGCTGTCAGCCTGAAGAAAGCCGAGAGTGCCGTGGGTGAAGATGCCCGGAGGTGTAAGGGGAGGAGGAGGGTCGCACTCTTGCCTGAAATGACACCTGACACCCGTAGAGGAGAGAACAGATTTAAAACCTGGATGTCATGCTGTGATTGGCTTGTGAAATACGAGGCCGATTCTGATTGGTTTGACTGAAAATTGACTCTCGAAAACAGCTGATCAATTTAGGAGAGAAGTGATAAAGTTATTGAAGTCTCTCTGAAAGAATTTACGCTGAGCTACATGTGTATGTTAAAAGCAAAACAACTTTACAAAAATACTGTATTTCATCTCTCCATTGCAATCCTTCCAGGTACAAAATGGTTAAAGGATAAGGTTTGTTTTTATTGTCAACTAATCCCATGAAAATTAATTGATCCTACTACGAAGAAACTAAGTATTGCCTGTGTAGCCAAAACCTGATATGCTGTATATTAATCCTCTGTGCCATGGACGTCATTAGGGTTTTTTCATAGAAGACATGTTGACATGTCACAGTAGGAAAAGCGCAGATGCAAATAATAAAATGAGTGATGAATAAACACACACTGGGCCATCCAACACTATTAAAAACACATAAGTAAGCCACACCGTTGCACTGGGTGACATGAGTCAATCCTACATACACCGGCCTGCTGAAAATAATCCCAAACAAACAAATACAGTTTGAAATGAAAATATATATTTGTTACCTGGTTTTAAAGATTGACTTCTTCAGTAGCAACTGTGTTTCCTAGAAATGAAGTGAATATACAATTAACTTGAAACATAAAATACGTTTAGAAGGAAACATACTTTAAGCTGAATTATGCTTTCTATTCCATTCAACCAGGAGACTCTTTTTCTGCATGCTGATCTGGCAGCCACATTTTGCTTATGATAAATCATGCACGTTAAAGGAGCTGATGGCATAACATTCCACTGAAATGTTACCTCGCATGATTTCATGTGACAAATAAAATTGATTGATTGATTGATAGTAACATGATGAGGAAATGTTAATTAACATATGTGGCAAATGTTGATACTCAACGTACTTTGTTTTCTGCTAAAGATATATGATCTTGTCAGGATCCTGCCGTGACTGACTGCCTTTGTGCCACCCTGGTGGCCATTTTGTATATTGTGTTGTGTTTTGTGCTTGTCTGTCATGTGTCTTTTTCTCCGCCCATCCCCTTATATGGTCTGCACTTCCTGTCTTGTTAGTTTCCCTCCATTTCTGTTCTCACCTGTTCCCAATTATTGTCTTGTTGGTCGCTCCAGTCCGCTGTCTTCCTGTTAATTGGTCTGTGTATTTCTACACCCCTCTGCTCCTCTGTTCTTTGTTGGTTCGTCTCTCTGTTTGTCCTGTCTGAGTCCTAGGTTTGTAGGTTTGTAGGTTTGTAGGTTTGTAGTTGTAAGTTTGTAAGTTGTATGTCATAATAAAGCATGTTTGTCTGAACTTCTGCCTGGAAGAGTCTTGCATTTGGGTCCTCCTGCTGAAACCTGACAGATCTTGTGTAGTGACTATAGTGTGTACAGCATTTTATGAGTAAATTTAGGCAAGAAAAGCACTTTTATTGATGTTAGGGAAACATCACGGTCGTGATCTAGAAATATAGATGTGCAGTCGTGTGTGTGTGTGTGTGTGTGTGTGTGTGTGTGTGTGTGTGTGTGTGTGTGTGTGTGTGTGTAGGCGCGTGTGCGTGCTGGATTTATTCAGGAATTCCCATGATATCAGCTGGCAAACATTACTTCCCAGGCTCTCTCATAATCCTCCTCCCTTTTTCACAAGTGTTTCCTGACCAAAATGGAAAAACAATTGAATAATAAAGTACAATCTGATTATTCACATACTGTATGTCCCCTCTTATCATCTCCACTAATGAGGCAAACGGGAAGCTTAAAAGGTTATTTAGGGTGGACATTATACATAATTTGAAGGCCATCCTTTTGGATAAAAAAAAGAAGATATTCTCTATATCTCTCTGCTTGTTTAAATGATATTCAAGAAAGTACATCAACAAAATTCATATCCCAGCCAATATTATCATTTGGAATAAACGCTAATAGATAATAGAATTCCAGCACACTGCCAGCCCCTTTTTACGAACCCAAACCCAAGAATCAGTACAATATTTTATCTTTATTTTTTTTTTTTTTTAAAAGGTTATTTTGGGGGCATTTGTAGGCCTTTATTTGGACAGGACAGCCCAGACTTGAAAGGGGAGAGAGAAGGGGAATGACCCGCAGCAAAGGGCCGTAGGTCGGAGTCCAAACTACGGCCGCTGTGTCGAAGGAGCAAACCTCTACATATGGGCCCCTGCTCTACCAGGAGAGCCAACCATGGGCTCCATTTTATTATTATTTATATCAGTTGCACATCACCATAAGTTTGGTCAAATAACAGTTAATAAAAGGCCTTGATTACATACTCTCCTGGATGTAGTAAATTTGTAATGTATGACAGGAAGACTTAATAATGCTCTGCAACTGAGGCCTGATATTTTGAGCTTTATATATCAGTAGAACTGAAAAACAAAAACTGTTGTCAAGGACAGTAATCTCCATTATCCTTTGTTTCTGGATGCTTCATGCTTGTCATAGGCCTCTGTATGTTTGTATTATCTATCGTTGTGTTATCGGTCCCTTTGTTACAATGCTTTTTGATCACAACATAAAGAGTCATGCTTGCTGTCCTCTTAAAGCTGCATTAAGTGATTTTCTTGGCCAGTTGGGGGCAGCGGAACAAACTGTAAACAACATCTAACATTATCAGCTTATAAAGTTGTTATGGTAAGTTAGCAATATTTGCATTCATTTGGAGTCATGTTTCTGTCCACCTAATGAATGTAAGTCCAATATTCACTCTCCTTTTGGCTGTTTCCACCAACGACTAAGAAAATGATTCGTCTCTTTAGCTTTCTAAATGCACCACTATGTTCACCAGCTAGTAAATAGTCACTAACTTTCCCTGTCATTCGGTGCTCAGTGTGGTGGGGTTGTTTGTGGCCTGGAAAAGCTAAACAAATAGCCACAGCTAAAAGACACAGCTAAAAGCTCCATAGATTCTGAGGTAAAATACATAGTTGAGTGATAATTATCTGTGAGTTTGTCAATGCAAGTGGCACACTTAGCAATAGACATGGCCATTTGATCTATTGTAATAAAAGTGACAAAAGTAAGAGTCTACAGCCGTGCTAGTTGCTCACAGTAGTTTAGAGTAATGTTTGCATATTAGTTCGTCTTAGCATGTTAGCATGCTCACATTTGCTAATTAGCACTTCACAAGTAAAGGTGTGGCAGATGAGAATGTCATTAGTTTTGCCAGACCTTCCTTCACAGCGCTGCTAAAGAGCGTCTGGCTGGTCCACACAGCATTCCAGGATGGGAGTAAAACGTCCTCTGGTTTATTATTATTTTATTATTTCTTTAAACCAATCACAATAGTCTTGGGTGGCGCTAAGTGCGGAACGGAGCCATGGTGCCTCTGCAAAAAAGCCTCAGGAAGGAACTTGTTTTGGTGAAACGTGCATGTTCAAAGGTCTTGCAAGAAAAAACTCAGATTGGACATTGGATAGTCTAGCTAGCTGTCTGGATTTACCCTGCAGAGATCTGAGGAGCAGTTAACCATAGTCCTCATAAAGCCACCGGAGTTTAAAATTCCAATACAAAGAAAGCGGAAGGTGACGGACATCCGGCCAAAATGAGGGACATCCAGCGGAATTTCCGGCAGAACCTGAACAACCCCGGAAGTGAAACAGTCGTCGATATAGTCTAACTTTCTAGTAACACAATGAGGAAATAATGTTAAGTAACATATTTGGCAGGTCACAAAATGTTGATATTCAACGTACTTCATTTGTTTTCTGTTCAAAATATTAGATCTTGTGAACATATCTTGTGTAGTCACTACAGCCATATTAAACATTTTATGATTAAGTTTAGGCAACAAAAGCACTTTTATTAAGGTTAGGGAAACAACACAGTCTTGATTTGGAAATATACTGTAGATTTGCCATCTCTAGGAGACAGGGTTGTCAGCAGGAATGAGGGGGCTTGGAGCTGAGTGCAGACAGGGTAGGGAATTCGGCAACTATTGAGAGATTGGCTAACACATTGCTGTTTGAGTTTTGTCTTTTGTTTACAATAAGAAAAATATAGAGAATGACCACCCCTATGCTTTAAATGATGCTAAAATGGTATTTACTGAGAATGATTGAGTCATCCATGGCAAATCACTACTTTATTCCTAGTAGTAATCATCTGTTACTGTAATAAAATGAAAGAAATGGCGCAGTTTAACTAAAGCCACTCATATTTCTGCTTTGGGCCGGCTCACTCATGTTTTTGTGAATTTCTCATATGTTCTATTATGGATCATTGTGGCTTTCCTACTCGACCAACTAGAGTAGATGTCGTGGGAACAGGAAGGGTTAGTAATTTTGTGTGTGTGTGTGTGTGTGTGTGTGTGTGTGTGTGTGTGTGTGTGTGTGTGTGTGTGTGTGTGTGTGTGTGTGAGAGAGAGATAGAAATAGAAAGAGAAAGAGAGATAGAGATAGAGAGAGAGAGAGACATAAAAATAAATCTAAAAAAGTTGCAAAACTAAGCATTTCTGTTCCTGTGGATCTCTTCATTTCATAAGTGTGTATGTATTTACATAATAAATGTATATGTGTTAACAACACAATGTGGTACCTTATGATTTTCCTTTGTGATCGATCAGCAAATCGAGAAAATCAGTATTTTGTTATAAAATGTGTTTAGCTCATGTATTTGTTAGGATCTCTCCCCTCACAGCTTGCTGTCACATACCAGGTGTTTATTTAAGCAAACAAAGCAACTAAAATTCACTTCATTCTTTGTGCATTTCAACACTTTTCTACTTTCTCTCTCCTGTGGCAAAGTTAACACCACAAATGCTCTTTCGCACTCTCTCTCTTTTTTTTCTCTCTCTCTTTTTTTTTTTTTTTTTTTTTTTTTTTTTTTTTTTTTCTGTCTGGCTTTCTCCATCTCACTCTCCCTGTGCCAGGGTGTTTGGTGTAGGCAGCAGTGATATTTCAGTTGTGGGTATTATTAGTTTCTCTTGAGCGCTCCACCTGTAAACAAGTCACACCATTGTCAGGGAAGGAGGTGAAACCAACTGTAAGACATGGGCAGCAGGAATATTTAGCACATTAATGAGAAAATAACCATAGAGAAGACACAGAGATACAAATATTACACCTCACCCAAAATCAGCATTAGCAATTACCAATTTTTTGTATTAATGTATCCTCCAGTAATTAAATGCTTGATTAAAAATGTACAGCAAAAGTCTGTGGAAGAGAAAAAAAAAGTGGAAGCTGTATATGCACCAAGTTGAATATGGTGCTAAAATACATATTCAATACACATTAGAAACCCATCAAACTTTACTAAATGGTTGTGGCTGGAAATAGTAAAAGAAGACATTGTGCGCATAAAAAACATGCAAAGAAACATTTATTTTTTACAGAAAATATTCAGATGTAACCTCCAATGTAATCATGAACATTCCCATAGGTAACTGTAATTTAATTGCACATTTCCCTAGTAAAGTAACGGATTACGGATAACAGTTACCTTTATTTTGTTATTGAATTATGTAATGCCGTTTCATGTAACTAGTTACATCCAAACACTGTTAATACATGTAAAAGGAATTTAAAATGTAAAAGCCTTTTTAAAATCCATCTAAAATTCACAAAAGACAGAATAATGAAGTGGAATTATTAATTGGCACATGTAATGACAGAAATTGTTTTCTTATTCCACAATTCATATGCAAATTTAAGTAATCACTTAATGACAAAGAAAGCAATTAAAGAAGTAGAAGTAAAGTAGGCGACCTCTTTAAAGAAGGGATTCTAATGACTTTGAAGAAATCTCTCTAATGTATGACATTTCAAGAAAAACACAGCAAACTCTAATTTAAAGCTACTCCAATATAATTGGCTGATTCAGACATACACAACTTCTGTTTAAATTAAACAAATACACCAATAATATAACGGACCTTTGTTTTAAATGAAATTAGGCTAATGGTGTAGACACTAGGGGTGGTACGGTTCACAAAACCCACGGTTCGGTTTGTATCACGGTTTTAGGGTCACGGTTTTCGGTTCTGTACGGTTCTTGTTATTTTTTCTTTTAATCTTTAACACTCCAGAATATACTTCAGCATATTATATATAGCTAAAATTAGCATATTGAATTCATGTTGCACAAAACATGCACACAGTGGCAGTTCTATATATTGTTTTATTTCATCATAGGTACCATGAAATCCAAAATGTTCCCACACACCAGACTATAAACGACGCTGGCGCATCCTCCAGCTCCGGTCAGCCTCTCTCCCACTGGACATTTCTGCATGTGACGTGACCTGCAGCGGCACCCCACTCCACTTGAGGAGCGGTCGGCTCGGTGTCTCTCAGTCAGTTTAAAAGATTTTCATCAGATTTTGAGAGACTCTAGTCACCTCATTCCGCTCGTCATTTCCCGGGTGAGTACCGACTTCCCTGCCGCCGACCGAACATGTCAGGTCGGCCAAAATGAACGCCGACAGCCCCCCAGACGGACGACGGCACGGGACACACCGAACAGATTTGAGTCACTGACCTCGTCAGACTGTCCCACGGCCGATAATCGGCCTGGTGTGTCCCGGCCTTTAAAGGAACATTTATGCACTGTCTGGGAGTGTGACAAAATTACATGTAAAACATTCTGGAGGGAAACCATATTCATCTTGTCTGTGAATATTCCACTAAGACCCTAAGATGATTTTCCAACACCTGTATCCAACAAATCTAAATCTGAAACCCCAAGAATGTAAATGTATTGATTTTGCTATACTACAGGCAAAAAGGACTATAGCTCTCATCTGGAAGAAAATGTTGTAAATTGGAATTGCAATAAAAAAGTAATAAAAACATTGTTAAAAAAATAGAAAGAAAAAGTAATCACTTAATAACTTGTTTCAGTGTATCAATTAATTAAACAATTATAATTATGCACTGAAAAGGTATATCATTATTTCAGTGCCATAAAGCCTCTATACAAATTGCCCCTGAGGGACATAAAACATATATAGAATCGCACTGAACGCAGTCTACCGTGGCCATCTGAAGCACTGATGTCTGCATGGTCATCTTTACAGCTGGAGGCTACATGTCTCTTACTGAGCCACTGTCACAACATGTGGCAGCTGTTATCAAAGACAAAGGTGGTACTGAACAGGATTTTTTCCTGGTCACTGAGAGAACAGAGAACTGTGTGTGTGTGTGTGTGTGTGTGTGTGTGTGCGTGCGTTTGTCCATGCACCTACTATAATCTGTGGGGGGTCTCTAGTTGATGCTGCAAATCAGCCTCAGCAGCTGTTTCTATATCACTTTTAGTCCTTTGCAGTAGGATATATTTAACACATTTATTTCTCGACAATTTAAAAAAATATCTAACTGATGTAATGTGTCTGTAGCCACTTATCATTTTAATGACCATTTAAACTGTTTAATTAAAACTAATTTAATGAATTTAATTAGCTTTTTATCACACTTTCTTTCACTTTAAGACATACCTGCATTCAAATACTGCAGGCTATTCTCATGAACTAAATACTGACATGTAAATGCATGATGTTATTCTAATATAGGCCTATAGTACGTTATGCCTCTAGTTATATGTATCTTCAGTTGAGGATTTACTGGCTTCATTCACGCCTTTAGTGAGCTGTTCTGTCTTTGTCACATTTTCACGCAAGCTCCTGCATAAGAGACCCTGTGTTATATGTTATCATACAACTTTAAATCATACATGTTGGACTCCAAAATATGAATGTGTTTCTCTGTAATGCTAGAAAGAAATCTGCATCCTTAGTTTATAATGCTATGTAAATTCATGGATTTATGGCTTAGAAATGCAGTCTGGCATAAATAACTTATTCATTGTTGTCTTTATCTTATTAGGGCCCGAGTGGCGACAGCGGCGAAGGCCCTATTGAAAATGATGGAATTATTATTTTCTGCAAATGAATCGCTTTTTTGAGGGGCTTAACATATTCAAAAACTCACCAAATTTGGTGCATCAAGTCTGGTGAAGATTTACGTATTTTAAGGGTTTCGGGAATAGGCGCACAAAAATAGCTCGCTAGCAACCCCTACAAAGTTAAAAAAAATGTAGCCCCTGCAGTACGTTTAACGTAGACTCACGAAACTTGGTACACATATGTAACATGTCAAGATGTACAAGAAACGTCATTGGAGCCATACCCTTAACTCAACAGGAAGTCCGCCATTTTGAATTTAAAGTTCGGAATTAGTGTGAATTTGGCCATTTCCACATGTCGTACTTTAACGAACTCCTCCTAGAGATTTCATCTGATCAACATCAAATTTGGTCTGTGCCATCTTAAGACGTTAAAGATAATAGGGCTGTGGCAGGGCGGCCATTTTGTGCGTTTCGCCATCAAAACAGGAAGTGGGTGTAACTCGAGTGTACATTGTCCAACTGGCTCGAACTTTTCAGGATTCATAAGACTCTAACTCTGAGGAGAAATAAAGGCCGATATTTACTTAAAGTCATAGCGCCCCCTAGTGGCAACAGGAAGTAGGCCTAAAAGTCAAGGTGCTATACTTTAACAAACTCCTCCTAGAGATTTCATCCGATGGACTTCAAACTTTGTCTGTACCATCTCAACAACTTAAAGATGAAAAGTTATTAAAAGAAAAACCTTTCGTCAAACGGTGTGGGCATGGGGTGGGCATGGGGTGGCGGCCATTTTGAGTGTTTAGCGATGAACAATCAAGTTGTTGTAACTAGAGTGTACGTTGTTGTATCTGCCCGAAATTTCTCACGATTGACAAGGGTCCAGGCCTGAAGACATATACAGGCCAAAATTATTGGTCATAGCGCCCCCCGCTGGCAACAGGAAATGCGCCTTATATGACAAACATCATCCGATTTACATGAAACATATAATGTGTGGTCTACATGTGATACTGAGCCGCCCCCTATACTTTAACCACGCCCCTTTCTCAGGCTACACCCCCTTTCATAACTGGTGACCCGTTTAAGGTAGAGTCTTATGTGAGGTATCAATGAACTCAGCAGACACTTCCTTATTCATTGGTGATTGTTTGTCCCGCCCCCCTATGCCTAAGCCACGCCCCCTTTCATAACTTGTGACCCGTTTAAGGTAGTCTTGTGTGAGGTATCATTGAACTCAGCAGGGACTTCCCTTTTCATTGGTGACGATTTGCAGTGTATGAGTGCCGCGCAAATGCACGCTTGCAAGGAGTGCCGAACGCCAGTAACACCGATGCGCGCAGAGCCGCTCGGGCCCATCCATCGCTGCTTGCAGCTTTAATGTTTATTAAATCTGAAATAGCAAGCAAAAAAATGCAGAATTTGCTGTAAAGTCTGTTTCATTTATGGCAGTTTGTATCATTGATGGCCAATAAAACTAACTGTGAGTGAATTGATACATTATCATTATATACTTATTTGTCTGTGCTACAACATATTATAAAGTTTGTTGTCCAATATTGTAAGTTATATACTTAAATTATTAATAACTGCTCATACAAAATAATGATGATATGATAATGAAAATGTGCATTAATTAACAAGACAAGCCAATAAGACTAGTGTGGGAAATGAAATTTAATTTAGTTAAGTTTTTTATTGACATAAAATTCTTTCTGTGAATGCATGCAATGCTAAAGCAATTTCTGAACCCAGCTGAGCTGAACACAGCCTCTGTGAATCAGACATATCAAATTCACTTCTGCCATCCAACCTCCTCTCGCTCTCTCCTTTTAACTCCTCCTTTTTAATATCACTTTCACTTTTTCTATCTTCACAAATCTTTTAACGCAACCATCTCTCTCACTCTCACACTCACACACTCTCACTGTCTCATTTCCTCACACACCCAGCAATCTTTTCAAAATCACTTCCTTGATTCACATCTTTGCCCTCCCTATTTATGAGCACTTTATTGAGAAGCAGAGAGGTGGCAGAAAAACAGACATAATTGCCTAGGGTGGTAAGTTATTGGAAAATGTATGAATTGCTTTCTTCAGGCAAGAGCTGTGAGAGTGTCAGGAATAAAGAAGGATCCTTAATAGCACTGAAGGTCAGGTGCTGGGATGTTGGGGAGGGACGTCTTTATGCTGCAGCCAAATAGGAGATGAATAAACACACAACATTTTTCTCTCACCCTTTCTGCATATGCAATGTATCAGTGTGTGTGTGTGTGTGTGTGTGTGTGTTTGTGTGTGCGTGTGTGTGTGCGTGTGTGTGTGCGAGTGTGTCCGTGCGTGTGTGTGTGTTAGGGTAGGGGATTGGGGCCGCTAATATTGTTATTCTTTGGCAGCTGGGCTTGGCTGACTAAGGTTAGGACTCCTTTTGATAGGGTCATTCAAGTTTATCTCCATGGTTACAATCAGATACCATAAGGTGGTAGTAAGTTATGTTTAGTGAGGATGGGTATGCAAAACAAAAGAATACTGCTGAGAGAGGCACACATCGTCAGCCTAATAACAGCATCACTCTATTGGGTTATTATCATGTCTGTGCATGGTGTGTATTTTTGTCACTTTGTGACATTTTCAATGTCTCATTTCCAAACCTAGTTTTCGAGTTTGGAAAAGTGCATCACATAAAGGTGCGAGAAACTCTTTTAGAGCGCTGTGTCTTTGTCGAGGAGAGTCAGGTTGGTTTCAAGGTTTCTGCTATCAGGATAGTTTTAATGAAGCCTCTTCTCCTGCAGTCATTGTCACGTTCACATTTGGGCGGCGACTGCAGCTATAAATGAAAATTGTTTTTTGCCTCCAGTTTCAGTGAATTCTGCCATGATGCTTTATGACCAATTGGTAACAGTCACTAATGTGCAGCAACAGTAGGAAAAACAAAGATACATTTCTCCATGATAGGGAATTATTTGTATAACAATCATGTGAGATGAGATATATGAGAATGGGGTCACCTTGTTAAAATAGCTATGACTATATACAATCAGTAAACCAGTGGGGAAAAATTTCTATTGCACTCTAATATGCATTTCCAAACCAAAGGGGCTACCTGCACAAGCCAAAAGTTGTTACCACTATGCCATAGCCAGGATCATATGTTTGTCTTAGTCTTCTGCTTACTGATAGGTTGACTTAATGCTGCTATTGAATTGTTACACCAATCAATAATGATCAGTGTGTGAAAGGTAAATGTACATCAAAGAAGATGTGAGCAAAATTATTGTTTCAATTTGTTTGCTATTTAAACAAACTTTCTTAAAGAATCTTAAGTAGTACCATGTTTTGTAATTAAGTTTTCTCTGCAGCAACAAAATGGAAATGATCACACTTCTGAGTAATGAAGAGACAGGGAGACCTAGTCAAATTGTCTCTGAAATTGCATGAGACCTTTGCCAAGAACTATATCTTATGCTGCATTAAGAGGTTTCCAACCAAGATAAGTACAGCTGAAGCGATAGACAACTTGCTGATTGTTCTCTGGATGTTGTTATTTTCAAATGTTCAGAAATAACACTGTACACTGTTAAACTCACTCATTCTCATTGTCAACTCACTCAACTCATTTGGTTTTCCTTGCCTAAGAGTCAAAAGCTGTCCAGTTCTCAAATCACTGCCCACATATAAGACTGGTCAGTTGTTGGGTTGCTGTCCCACAGTTAGTTACTTGTACGGAATTGTGCTTGTTATTTATTATGCATCGTTGTTCTTACTAAAACAACAGTTTAAACATTCAACAGAGAGGATGTTTAAGCAATAAAGGAGAAAAGTCAAAGTATTAACAGGAGATTTAAAAAACCTTTTAAGATTGTTTGACTTATATGAATATTTCCATTTAAAAAAGAAATATTTCTGTATTTACATCTTCAAACCCCTGTCTCTGTAAACACCTCACCTGAAGCACCCTCACTCTCTAACGTCCTGGAACTTTCTGTGTGAAGTTTATGCATTCTCTGCATTCAAACCAGACACACAAGAAAATGTATTACTCAGTAATATTTGTGTCTAAGTGAAATCAATCACTAACTTAATATCCCCCATTTCTATTTCTATTCCTCTTCATCGCATCTCCTTCACTTAGACTATGAAATTAGTCAATGCTGACAAATGGACACCCGATGAAAAATGTAAAGGCAACTTTCTCGGGCTTCCTCCCACAGTCCAAAGACATTCCTATTTATATATATCGCATCCCCTTCATTTAGACAATCAAATTAGTCAATGCTGACAGATGGCCACCCAATGAAAATAGATGTAAAGGCAACTATCTGCACATCTAGCATATTCAGCAGACCAAGGACAGTCAGCACATTGCTACAATTCTGTGGGTGGACTTCCTGTGACCAATCAGTAAGATTGGTGCCTGGGAGTGCCAGACGTCAGAGCTGCCAGAAGTCCCAAGAGACTTGAGATGTTTGTGGAAGTTTTTGAAGGCAAAACTTATCAAATATTTTGAGATGTGTTCATCTTTCCCATTATGAACTGTTGTAAATACCCTTTACTTTATTTCTGGATTGCTCTATCCTATCTTTCCCTCTAAAAGTAATACCAAACTGTCATTGGTATGTTGTTCAGAATTTGACAGACAATGTCAACACATGCCACATGCAGCAGTCCCTCCACCACTCAACCTGATGCAAGGCACCGTGTCTCTCCGTGTTGCTGCTGCTCTACCTGTCCAAAACTAATCTTAGCTTGTTCGGTAGAGAGACAGTAGAGAGATGCAATGCATTTCAAAGCCTGAGAGATGACATGAAATTAGGGGAGAGAGAGTAGGGATTTGAACCATGAATGCTGCCATTACAGTACATGATCAGCATCTTAAAGTAACTATGTAATGTTTAAATGTTTCTGAAACTGTAATTTTTCATCTGATGATCATAAATGACCTGCAACAGCAAACAAGACTAACAGTGAAAAGAATGGTATTTTTATATACATTTTATTAATACCTTTGCCTGTGTCCATTTTTTCCTGTGAAGTCACAAAATGATTTAGAATGGCTCTACAGAGCACACATTCTGACGGGTCACAGATTTCGGTGAAACATCGGAAAAGCCCGTGTTAATGAGTATCTAGCCAGGTAAAAGGTGGCAAGAGATTTCTTTATATAGGCCTAATTGTATTTTGATTTAATTTTAGAAGTTATCTGTTCAGAATCACAGAATAGAAGGAAATTAAACAAAGAACATCTATTTCATTCATAAAATAACTTTACAATGCGAGATGTGGTTGTAGTCAGTAGCCGACATTAAATAACGTCCCCCTTCCATTTACTCGTGTAATGTGTCCTTGGGTTTCATGAAATGTACTATATAAATCTAAGTTATTATTATTATTATTATTATTATTATTATGTTAGTTGCTACAACAAACTCTTAAAGGTGCTCTAAGCGATGTCACGCGTTTTTTAGGCTACAACATTTTTTGTCACATACAGCAAACATCTCCTCACTATCCGCTAGCTGCCTGCTCCCTGAACCCACTGTAAAAAAACGCGGTCTCTGTAGACAGCCCAGGCTCCACAAACAGCAACAAAAACAAACTGTGCCAACCTGCACCACCAAACATAACAGTTGTTTGACAATACTTCGAACGTCAACAAGAAGTGACGTCACCCAACATCACTTAGAGCCCCTTTAATGCTCTGGCTCATGACACAGTGACAGTAATACCTGGTTTAGCTCACGATACATCCAGGATAAGTTATCGTATGCAACACTTGAAATGGTTCCTTGTGGTTCCTAGAGTCTCTAAAAGTAGACTGGGGTCCAGAGCCTTCAGCTATCAGGCTCCGCTCCTGTGGAACCAGCTCCCACTTTGGGTTTGAGGGGCAGACACCGTCACCACATTTAAGAGTAAACTGAAAACCCTCCTCTTTGATAAAGCTTATAGTTAGGGAGTGAGGAGTTGCAGCGTCCACCTAACCCGGCCCATCTGCTCTTCTTCGTAGTCATCAGTTTTTTTATTATATAATTAATAATATAGCGAGAGTAGAGTGAGGCAGGCCAGTACAGCCCGATCCGGTTGGGGAGAGTTCTAGCCCGACCAGGCACCTCTCTTTAACCTGCCTCTCTTAGTTATGCTATTATAATTCTAGACTGCCGGGGAAGTTCCTTCCTTCCTGTGACACACTGAGCTGCTCTCTCATCTCTACTTGTTTCCTTTTGTATGCATCCTGTCCCAGAAATGCTTGTTACTAACCTAGCTCTGGGGAGTTTACAAGAGTCTGGGTCTGCCGAGGTTTCTTCCTAAAAGGGAGTTTTTCCTTGCCACTGTCGCAATAGCCACTGCTAATGCTTGCTCTTGAGGGAATTACTCTAATTGTTGGGGTTTGGGAATTTATAGAGTGTGGTCTAGACCTACTCTATCTGTAAAGTGTCTCGAGATACCTCTGTTATGATTTGATACTATAAATAAAATTGAAATTGAAATTGAAATTGAAATGCAACGATGCATCTGTAACACATTTTCTCATTGTAAATGAATGATTTTCTGTCTGAGCAAAACATTCATCGCAACTATATGAACTCCCGGTAGCGGTAACTCGTTAATACAGTGGGTAATACACCACCGTAAGAAAAATACCTTTACGACAGCAGGCGTGGTAAAAAGACTACCGCTTTTGTCCAAAGCGGCCACTAGAATCAACAAAAACTGAAAGTTACAAATAGCCACTTTAAACCTTATGGCCACCAGGACACCCTAGTTCGGATTCAGCCAACGTTTTATCAAATTCAAAATATTGACAAGTTCTCCACTTTTTTTCATCGCAATAAGGAAAATGAGCCAAGCCTAAATAACTTTCACTAGAAATAAAACAGCAATGTCCTACACTGCTGTGTTACTGAGAAAAAAGTAGTGTAATTACATTAAAGTCCACTGCTTCGAGGTGTTGCCATTGCATTCCTGTACATCTGATGCAACACTGAATCAGACCTGTAATGAGCTAAGGTTCAGGTTAGTCGGAATGTAACAACACAATAAAGTGAGGTAGAGAAATGTGCAAGTGCAAGCGTGTTTTGTTTGTTTTATTTGGATCCCCATTAGCTTCAGCATAAGCTAAAAGCTATTCTTCCTGGGGTCCTACAATCTATCATGTGACAATACAATTTACAACATCACATTACACACCATACGCACAAAGACATTACTTCACATTACACAACATTTGAAAATACAAATCATATTTTACAGTTAACGCAATTAAAAAAGAAATTGTGTGTGTGTGAGATAGAGTTTCAGAGGATGGGATATATATGGAACGAAGCCTATCATAATCACAAGCCTTCCAGACAGCCCTGAAACCACAAACGCAAAACTGTTCTGAGAGTTTGACTTTTTTAAATCTAGCTATATGCAAGTGACCCCTTGTGCCTTCTCTGCCTGATCCCCCAGACGTACAAGATCTGACATTATTCACACATTAAGAAATACAGCAACACCTCAGTGTACACATATACAGACATTCAAAATGCCTTTAAGAGTTTCTCAGTGGGAAACTGGGAAAAACTGTTCTGGCAGGGGAAAACGTCTGTACTCATAGAGCAAAGCTAACTGGCAGCAAACAAAGCGAATGGGTGGGCTAGCATGTGCCCTGGAGTGGCTACACACACACGTATGTGTTATAAAGTAGCAGGCTGTTGTGGCAGATGTAAAATGGATGACATCTGGCTGTAGCAAGGTTCTTTCTCTGTTTTCATGTTTGTCCTATTACCCTGAGAAATGAAGGGAGAAACAGCTAAATTTGGCATGACTTCTTGAGGTCCAGAGCTAAACAAAATCTGCGTCGTAGAAGAATGTATAACAATATTACCTGAAGACAAATAGTAACCCAATGTGTGGAAGATGAGCAGGAAAAGTTAAAAGGCAGAAGAGCTGAAAATAGGATGTTCAGGAATAAAGAATAAAAAATATGAAAGAAATGAAAGTAGATGGGAATAAGGAGGAAAGGAGAGGAGAGCATGAGGGAAGAAAATAGAGGAAGGTAAGCGGAAAAGGGAAGAAAAGAGAAACACAGCCAAGCAAAGGACTTCTTTTTTTAAAATCTTATTTTCTCTCACTTTCATTTAATCTCTCGTTCTATTTCTCTCCCCCACTGCTGCTCTCATGGGAACCAAGTTTTGAGGTGCTGCGAGTGTTTATGACTTTGTGTGTGTGTGTGTGTGTGTGTGTGTGTGTGTGTGTGTGGGTGGGAGGTGGTAAATTGAGCAGGTGTATCAGGAACAAAAGAGCAGGGAAGATCAGTGAGTCAACTATTGTCATGCTGTGTGTGTTTGAGTACATTTGTGAGTGTGTGCGTGCGTGTGTATGTGTGTGTGAGACAGAGAAAGAGAAAGAGTGTAACATAACTCGACCTCAGGGATTTGTCAGGGGAAACAACACACAGTGAATCCCGCTTAAAGTGCAAGTGAATACACACACTCGTACATGCAGACTCAAACTTGCAAACGCACACAAGTGCACAAAGACAGCACTGGATTATGTTGATTTTTGTCCAGTAGGCACTCAGTGAGGCAAATATGCTTCTGATTGTGTCTTGGTTTGAGGTGAAGAAGTGGCTCTTGACAAAAAGAAAAGCATTCTCTCTTAAGTTTTTAAAGTTGTTTTATTTTAACATCAGCCTTCATAGACTGTCGCTGTTTCTCCCTTGAACACAAAGGACATCTTGTGTTCACATACTGTACAGGGGAAGATACACAACATAACATTATGACATCGCAGTGTTCGTTTATTGTAAAGGACACAATGTGTGTGTTAAAATATGCCAATCCTATTTAAATGCAACAACACCAGTGAGTCAATAATATTATTCAGTACCATTGTCATGGTATGCAGAAAGGAGCTTAATCTACTTGGGAAACAAAGAAGCTATTTTCACCAACATGTCTTTAGACATAAATACTTAAACAGATAAACAATTTGTCAGAAAAAAAAACAAAAAGCTGTTTTTATTTTGTATTCTTTTTTTCTTCCTTTTGATACCTCTCTTTCAGAACTTTAATGAGGTGCAGCGTGGGCGCTGCTTCTCTTTCTCTCCCCATCACTTTTCCTGCCTCCCTGTACTCACTATTCCTCTTTCTTTTTTCTTTTTTTTAATCAAACACCTCAGTCCAGTTAAACTACTGCCTTCGAGTTCCACAGGGGGTCCTCACAGAAGTATAGCTTTCTGAAAAAAAATGGTTTCTTAGTAAGTTGTAATGAGCTGCCTTAAAACATCAAAGATGTGACATTAACCATATATAATAATGGTTAGGGTATATGTTTGGTCAGTCTAGACTATTACTGTCTATAATGGGAGCACACTTTCTCTGTTATAGAGGAGATTTGTGCTGAGCTGGGTTGTGGCTTTTCAGTGCTGCCAGACTGCATACAGCAGTAAAAAGATACAGACAGGCTGCAGATGACCTCTCATTACCATCTGCTACTTTATTACACTTGTTGAGTTGATGACACTCCAAACAGTCATTCAAAGATGATGATCTGGATTTGATTTAAAAAATATTTTTAATTGTCATAAACTTGAAATGATCTTGGAATGAAAAAAACATTTTGTGGTGCATATTTGTTATTGCAGTATTTTTGTTTTTGTCTCAAGCCTCTTGGTTAGTCATAATTATTATGTTACAATAGTTTTTGTTATGTTGTTTGTTGTTTTTGTGAGACTGAATAGCACATTTTTAGAGGGTTTTTTTAGTCTTACTGGTTGTCCAGTGAAGATTTGTCACCTGCCTTTTTTTCACTGGGTCACTTCACCTTGTGTGCTTGCTGCTTTTACAGTCTTTCTCAATCGCCTTGGCACAATCGTCGAATGACGAAACTAAACTTTGTTAAACTACTGTATATGACTATTTACATGAACATTAGGTCACATGACTATAGTCATTTATAATTGCATTGGCAAAAAATGCAATGAGTAAGCCTTGCAGATCAAACTAGCATTCCTTTGCTATTTAATCATATTACTCTCACTTGCAAATATGCACGTTCATTGTGTAAATCCCTACTTGCAAAATAGAGCAACCAACAATCACAATAAGCTTTCACACATATATTAGATACATAATAGTTGTGTGGTATTGTTGTAAAACTTGTCAAACTTAGGCGAGATGGGGAACAATTCAATTTCCTCAAAATTTAGAGCAACCAAACACAAACAGGTGACAGGTGCAAGGGAGGATATCTGGTGTGATGTCGATAAAATGTTTTGGCCATACAGAGAGGAGAGATTGGAAGACCCATGAGGTTGATACAACTGCAGCACATTTTCTTTTTTCTTGCACATATTGTACAGTAGTTTGTGATAATTTGTACAAGCTTTCTTTATGTATTTGTGGTTGGCTGGTGTGCCTATACAATGAGAAATAAATGTTTAAAGTAGCGTGTGGCATGGCTGAACATCAATACTACGTAACTCCACTGGGATTTGATCCATGTTCACCATGTTCTTCTGAGATTCTGGAGGCGGTGTACTTCACCGCAATATTATCTTCTGCGGTAATAAATACACACATCCAGAGAGAAAATAAGAGCAGGCTGATGGAGGGCTCTGCAGAAAATGTACCTTATGGTAATACATTAACACACATCGTAACATTCACAACATTTTTGCCCCTCGCAGACTAGCTGTCTTAACACAAAGATTTGGTGGTGCAAGTCCTTGTCCCCACAGCGTTCAAGCAGCTTCTGATTACAGATTTAGACCTGGTCAACTACCATCACTGGTGTTTGTCAGGACAGATACGAGTCAAAGCACTAGATTTATGTATCAGCTGAAAGTGCTTGAGGTCAGCTATAATTTATGTGTTCATGTTTTTGCTATAAAGTTGGAGAAATACAAACATTTGCCGTTTGTTTTCTTTTAGATTACTATCCGACCATATGCACATGCTTGGGTGCCTTAATAAAATAAATAGAAACAGAACAGTTTTCAATTGCATTTCTTTGTTTTCCCAGCTGTACTGAAAATGTACCAAACTGTGACCCCAAAGCTGCAGTATCAGACCGTGAATTTTGTTTAGTATTCACATTAGATTGATAGATAATAGTTATTGCACTGAGATAAACAATGCCAGTGATATCTGAACACAAAAAACTTTTCTTGCTAAGGATTAAAAAAAGGTGTCATATTAAGAGGAAAATGTCATTATTGGTGTACGGTTCTCATGTGACAGATGGGATGAGTGGGTGTTAATATCTCAGCAAGTGCTGGTTTCTTTATGTATGCATGTTCTGTAGGCGTTCAGACCTTCTTACCTGCATCTCTCTCTCTCTCTCTCTCTCTCTCTCTCTCTCTCTCTCTCTCTCTGTATATATGTTCTATTATTCAATTCACTTTCAATTAAATTTTATTTATAGTATCAAATCATAACAAGTTATCTCGAGACACTTTACAGATAGAGTAGGTCTAGACCACACTCTATAATTTGGACAAATGGACAAAATCACTGGAGTTCTCTTAAAAGTTTGTTTACTTGCAGCAAGTAGAGTCAGTTTACAGCACTTCAGCATATGTGACATATGTCACAGACTGTCGATAGTCTTTAACAGTAGCTTTTTTATAAGGAAAAGGGAGTAATTATCACACAAAGAGAAACTTTTTTATCTCTGGTCAGGCTTGACGTCTCCTCTGCATGCCCTGCCCTCAGGGGTTTTCGGTGCTTTCCACTAGGTCAGTGATAATCATGTTTATCACATGAGAAACAGAAATGGATACACAGTTTCTTATGCAAATAATTTAACACTAAAATGAAGCAAAGACTATAGAAAGCATAAATTTTCTAACAATTGAAAAAAGAGAGGGCAGGAGGGATAGATATTTGTGCAAAGCCACAAAGGTTATACCGAATTCCGTGTGCACATAAGTGAGCCTGCACCTGTGTGTCCTCTTTATAATGGAACATTGTTCATGTAGCATTTCACACCTTTACATTAAGATATTAACAGCATAGAGTATTAAAATCAACTAACCATTAATTCTAGGGAAGCTTTTCTCTATTTTTGACATAGGTCACAGAATTTCCAAGTCCCTAAATTAGTTTTCACATAATCTTGTACAATTTATACTTGCTGGACTAGTTGCTGGAGTCCTCAGGAACAGCACTTGACTGTGAGTCGATTTTGACATAGGGGCCACAGTGTATTGCAGGAGCATGTGATGCAAACTGCCCTAAAAAGCCATTTTACCCAACACATAAGGAGCAGCTGTAAAACAGTGAACACACTTTCTAAGCTTCATTAACGTCCCAAAATGACTCTTTGTATTTTCAGAATTTTATCTAGTCCAGTATGAATTAAAGAGTCTAGAAGAGCAGTATCAGTAAATGTATTTTATGTGTGTGGGAAGCCAGCAGTTAGTCTCTAAGTAGCTTGGCTGGAGAAGGACTACAGTGTGCATGCTCTATGGGCCCAAAAATGCAGAAGCCTGAAATTTCGTACGTACTATTTTGACAATTAATTTGGAGGACTTGTTGGTATGTTTCTTTGGTGCCAGTTAATCTGAACTTTTTCAATTTGTCAAAATTAAATAAAATAAATTAACCCATCTCTGGCATTTCTGCTAAGAACAGCAGGTTGGCAGTATATCAGTTTATGTTAAGCCTGCGCTTCAAAACAGAACTGGACCCACAAGGCAGACAAGTCTGGATTAAATGGTTTATTGCAAAAAATTAGAGAACACAAGGGAAGCTGAGATCTGGATGCAAACCGAGGACAACCGGACGAGGCTGGGCGAGTCAAACAGGTAAGTGGAGCGTAGCTGAGCTAGAGGCAGAAAACAGATCTAAAGTCACACAAGTTGAAAAAAACTGAGCAAAAAAGGAGCCAAACATTACCACTGTGAATACACTGATGAACTGGAGAAGAATGAAGTGGGAGACCGGGTTAAATTCTGCAGCAGGAGTAGATGTCAATCAGTGCTGAGGGTTTTCAGGTGGTTGAATGAACAGGCAGGTGAACGGAATCACAATGGTCACGCCCAGCCTCTCACAGCAACACAGACTAACAAATCCTAACAGTTTATCATTTTTCTATGTATAGAAGTTAAATGTTTGTTTTTAAATGTTTTTTTGAATGCACATGTGCCTGCTGGGATCCATGATGTCTGTAGGCGTGACTCCTTCAGGCCTGAGGTGTTGTTTTGTGTGTGTTGGTGGACTCTTCAACTTGAAGTGTGATATAAAATGAATATGTGGGCAGACAACCGTGTCTGGTGTTGGCAAAAGTCAGAATTCAAATGCCTTTTGCATTGTACTGGCCACCTGGACTGTGTGCCTACTTATGCTATGTGTGGCAAAAACTTGCAATGGGCTATAAGCTCTCTTTGATCGGTGGGTGGGGGTGGGGCTGCATTCCTGCTGCTTGGGTTCACAATGTAAACAGGTATGTCAGAGTAAGATTCAGAAGTAGTAGGTAATTAATATCTAAGACCCGATTAAGACATTTGAAATTCAATTTCAAACAAACAATATTTAAGCAGGATACATCGATTATACAGTAGTCTACACTGTCCATAACATATAGGACTCTTACATGGAGCCAACAGAGATTTGCATAGGACCAGACCAGTTATTTTAGAAAAAATCTTTTCATGCATGTGGCACCAGAAACAAGTCAAGCCTGCCCATTTTAGCTTGGCATGTCTTAGATAGGAGGCTTTGCCATCCAAGGTCATACAATTTAAGTGTAAATAACAACAATACAAACATTTCAATATAGTGGGTTGAGGTCAATGGAGGCAAGGTATATATGGAAAACTGCAACAACAAATAAATGCAGGTAAAATAAGAAGAAAAGATGAATGTACAGTATTGCTATAGTTGGTAAAGTTATTTTTTAGATATGGAGAGACAGAAAGACGCAGCCAGCTGACAAGTGGCCAGATGGACGCTGGAGTATCCATTTGGATTGACACTTGCTTTGGCTAAAAGTAACTCATTGCGGTTTCCAAACAGTGAATGGATTTTTATCTGACTTTCCAAAGATGTTGTGTTTAAGTTAATTCTAATTTTAAATGCACAATTACATTGGTGTTGATGGCCTTGCCAACATCAACAACTCCCTTCCTCACCAGCGCTTGTCCATTTTGGTCCTTTTGCTCTCATTGTGTGCATATTTATTTTCCACATTAGAAAGTGCATTTGGCACAGACCACTTGTACTTGTCTGCCAGACAGTAAGTGCAAAATGCAAACGTGTGTGTGTGTGTGTGTGTGTGTGTGTGTGTGTGTTGGGGGGGATGGGAATCACTTACAATCCAAAGAGTTGTGTTATTTACATTCAGTCTCACATTACATTACATTACATTACATTCAGTGAATAGCTACACCTAGGTCTTTCTTACACGTTTGCTAGTGATATTTACTGATCTAAGCGGTATTTTGTATCAGTGATACTGAAGTGTACATAGATACCTTATGATCATGTAAAAAAAATAAAACCAGTTTCATATGCCATTTTTACAGAATCCTGGCGTTTCCTATGCCACAGTAATCTTACTGGTGTGTCTTTTTCTTGAAAATCCAGAACAGTGTTGAAAACTACTTTGGCAGCATTTACAATGAAATAGCTTTTTGAGTGTACACTCAAAGGCACCTTTTAATATTCATAGAGAATTTAGCGCCATTAAAGCCAATCTACAGCTTCTTATAACGTCAATTTGTTAGTTCACCTGCTCGCTGCAATTCTTAAAGCAGTTTGGATTTTTAATGCTGTGTTCCAATCCCTTTTTTCTCTGTGGATTCATTAGAAATAAGATGGGCAGTTTGGGAGCTAATGGGCAAAGACAGGATAAAGAAGAGGATAGAGAACATGAGGGACAAAGTTTGATCAAGCAAGGAGGAGGATATCTGGGATTAAAAGAAGAGATGGGATAAAAAAAAAAAAAGGAGGAAAGGCCATGTTGTGATTGGATGGAAGCTGAGAGAAGTGGGCTGCAGACGAAGGTTTTTTCTGCCCGTCTCCCACCAGCGGTGAGCAGATGTTGGACCCACAGGCCTCAACCAGCATGGAGCCCCTAAAGCTGGCACTGTAGCTAACACACCAAAATCACATTTTCAGTACACTCTCACACACATGCATGTTCGGATATACACAGACCAGAGCAGTGAACCATTTCTAGCTCACTCTATTGTATAACGAGGTCATAGAGTTGGGTGGATGTGCAGTGAAGTGAGCAATGTCAAATACATTGAACAGCTTAATTCATACACAGTTGGTTGTGGGTTAAAGGTGCAATGGTTATTATCTTGTTTTTTTAAGTTTAATTTGGTTTCTTGTCCCCTGGCCTTCATAGGCATGGATATGAATTTGAATTATGATTAAACTACAAGGCTCATATGACATCCAATATTAGTTACAAAGTAAAATGAGTTCATGTTTTCCATGACATGCTGTAAAACAATCTGTATCCTATAAAATCCCATCCTAGGGGACACAATGAGGTTCTCATCCCTCTTGTTGATGATCTCATCTTTTTTATGTCCTGTCATAGAATCAATCATTTATTGATAATAAAATGCATCATGAAGCTTCAATAAAAAATATTTTATACAGCATACATAGCAGCAAATTTGGCCTCTACCTTACGTAATATCCATAAGAACATGAGGACAAAAGACACACACATGCACTCATGCATGGATGCACGCATGCACACACACATACACACACACCCGCACGCACACACGCACACACACACACGTGAATGCCAGCAGGGGCACTGGGTCGATGAACATGTGGCAGAAGATGATAGACCACCAAGAGTGTATGATAAATATTTGAAGCTTAGCGCAGCAGATCTGTAAGCCATCAATCAATCTTAGATTCCATGGTGATACTATGTGTTTGTGAGGCTATTTGTGTGTGTGTGTGTGCGTGTGTGAGTGTGTGTGTTGGTGTTGTGGGTGCGTGTCAATGTTTGTACGATGAAATGTGGATGTAGTGTTTCAATGTCTTTGTGCAGTATACTACTCTATGTGTGAGATAGTGTGCCAGTCACTGACGGCAAATGTAGACTGAAGTTTCAATATATTTAAGAGGCTTGTGACACATACATCTGCAAGGTCTTACAGTCTTTGTGTCCATATACCAGCTGAGTGATCCTTATTTGAAAAAAGGCAACTTGGTGGAATTGCACATATTCAAAGAAGGTCAACAATGCCATCAGTTCATCAGGTCACACAGCTCGATCACTGTGCTGTATTGGCTGTTTTTGTAAGCTCTTCCCTTAAGGCTATTGTCCACCTACACTATCTCATTACAGACACAAGCAGAAGGTGATTCACATTCACAGAGGGAATGATGGCTACATTATGTGCACTGCTTCAGTCTAGTATTGTTATTTTCTATCACCATCTGAAAGTCTAGCCATGTTAATTTGTATAGCCTGATATGTGTACAGACCCACGGCAGCAAGGTTTCCCCCTATGCTACCAGGATGAGGTTAATATGTTAATATTGAATATTTGTTATTCATAGGACCCCCCCATAGAGTTTAGTCTATTGTCCATTCATTATTTATTTTTTAAAGATTATTTTTGGGGGCATTTTAGGCCTTTATTTTCACAGGACAGATGAAGACATGAAAGGGGAGAAAGAGGGGGAATGACATGCAGCAAAGGACTGCAGGTCGGAGTTGAACCCGCGGCCGCTGAGGAGTAAATCTCTATATATGGGCGCCTACTCTACCAAATGAGCTAACCCGGCCACCATTCGTTATTTTTGTTATTTTAAGATGCTTATGTAGTTACAGCTAAGAAAGACAATCTTTAGATTTACCTCAAAATTCCACCATGCATGGAAGTGACGCGTTACGGCTGTGCCACCGTTTTGTTCTGTTCTACGCAGGCCCCCAAATACAGCACTCAGCCACTCCGCAGATTTTTTCCAGTCTGCAACCCAGAAAAGGTTTTAACAATAGACCACTTTTGTGAAAGAGACATTTGTAAAACTGCTGCCAGGACACCTCCAACTGCAAACAAAGTCAGTTATGTTTTATAATTTATAATCCATGGACTTTTTATATTTAAAAACTCCCCTTGAGCCTCAATTTAAAGAACTGTGATGTCACCACAATGTAAAGTCTAAGCCGAGTGGGACAAACACTCAGTGACCACATATCACAGAAGTAAACCCGGAAGCTTAGAAACTTTTTTGGTGGATGTGCCACTGAGCCACTCTCATAGGAATGAACGGGGCTCCACCATTAATGTTGCATCCAGGTCTTATAATACATCCATGGTCCGGCGCCAAGTGCCATACCACACCATGGCTGGTGGAATAACAAGCATTGTCTTGAATGGTTGCGATTGCTGGCAGTGTCCAGGAGGAAAATACTGAGCACCACTGATACTGTAGTCTCGCTTTGCCAGACCTTCCTCCACCGTGGTGCTGCAGAGGAGGGTCTGGCTAGTCCACACAGCATCCCGGGATGGGAGAAAAATATGCTCTGGTTTATTGGCATTTCTTTAAACCAATCACAATCGTCTTGGGCGGTGCTAGGCACCAGGAAAAGCCGCAGTGCCGCTGCAAAACGTTCAAAAGATGTTTTAGTCGTGCAACAGAAAACTCAGATTGGACATATAGTCTAGCTAGCTGTCTGGATTTTTGCAGAGATCTGAGAAAAGGTTAAAGGGGTGATAGAATGATTATATAGGGTATTTCACACTGTTCCTTATGGTCTCCTAATGGGGTATGTAACATTGGTTGGGCTGAAAATGGCCTGGTTGATATGTTATTGGCCCTTATGCATCCCTGTGTTTTGGCCCTATTTGTAACAAGAGTTTTTCTTCCAAATATGGTATGCTCATGAATATTTAGATGAGCTGCGCGCTGATTGGTTGAGCAAATTGCCATACGCACACATTAGAGACGCGTGCTGATTGGTTGAGCGTATCGCCATACACACACATTCGAGACGCGTGCTGATTGGTTGAGCAAATCCCCAATACACACACATTAGAGACGCAACAGAATCTCATATTCCAGACACTGCAATGTTTCCTTACCAATTTCACTTCTGAGACTTTTTTATGCGACAAATCAACTATGTAAAGCTGAAATATGGGCCATTTTACGAAAATTGATGGCTAATTGCAAATTTGGTAAGACGTGTCGGACTTTAGGAGCTCCACAAAGTCTGACGAGAAAGCGGCAGCCTGCTGAGCTCCATACCCAGCGCAAAGTCACCCTTTGTGGATACTGCACTACGGGGCTCCGCGGCCAGCTGCCGGCATAACTATAATATATTTACGGTTTGAATTTCGTCACGCCACTTACATAACATCATTCCCCAATGTCTTATAAAGCTAACCGTTGTGTCCGATTTGATTTTTTATGAAAGCGAGGCGTCTTTGTAGGATGAGCAGCTGCTAGCTATATGTCCCATTCAATACAATGGGGAAATATCGCAGCTAGCTAGCTACACTTTCGGCATAACTATAGCTATATTTACAGTTTGAATTTCGTCACGGCATGAATATTACAGGTTCTCCAAGGTCTTACAAAGCTTAGTTAACACTTCAATTGAATGCATTTTTGTGAATGTCAGAGTTAGGAGGAGGCTAGCTAGCTCTCATTGATGGACACCGCGGTCTCTATCAATGAGACTCGCGGACAAGAGGCGTTTATTTCCCCGATTGTTTGTTTAAATAACTCAACACACATATCCATTAGAAGATTAACTGGAACATGCGGGCTGCAGTAAGAGATTGCAGGCGTAACAAGCTCGCTGACCGCGCTCTCAGTCAGTCACCGGCCGGCCGGTAGCAGGAAGAAGGGAGGGAGAACAACGAGCTGCAGGCCCTGGGGCTCTGTCAGGGCAGCGGCGTGTAGTAGTCCAGTCACCCAGAAAAGGGTGAGTTTGCGCGAGTATTGAGCACCGGGCCGCCGGCCGAGCTCAATCTAGCTCACAGCAGGCCGGGGTCTGTGACGGAGGACAGACAGGGCGGCGATGTAGCAAACCAGGCAGCACCGGCCGCTTAACTCCGACACACAGTCAGACAAAATTTGCAATTAGCCATCAATTTTCGTAAAACGCCCATATTTGAGCTTTACATAGTTGATTTCTTGCATAAAAAAGTTTCAGAAGTGAATTTTGTAATGGAATAGCAGAGATCTGCGTGACCTAGATTCAGAAGACTACCTGATCTCAGGTCAGTTGTGTAGCCTATGTAAATGTTGGGGCGTGAACGTTCTCTTAATACACCCATGGGCGTGACAACGATACAGGTCTTGGGAGGTTGACGTCAACTTCCAGCTTTGTTGAGATTCGCCCGTTTTCAGCGGCAGTTTCAAAATATGAGATTTTCATAGTAAAGGGGTGTCAGTAGGATTTTGAGCTTCTATGTATGTCCTATTTAACCACCGAACTATCGTTATTCAACTATGACAGGGTAAAATTGGTTTTGCATTCTATCACCCCTTTAACCATAGTCCTCATAAATCGACCAGGGTTTAAAATGCCAACACAAAGGAAGCCCAAGGCAACGGATATCCGACATTAAATGAGTGAAATCCGGCAAAGGAGCAATCCCGGAAGTAGAATGTCAAGGATAGAGGCTATAGATACTGTATCTGTACCAAAGTTCATGGCAAATCCATCCAATAGTTGTTGAGATATTTTATTTAAACCAAAAACCACCAAATGGTGGAAAAATCAGGCGATCACCAAAGCCAGTAGGCTTTATCCTCAGGGGACCATGAATGTCTTCACAACATTTCATGGCAATCAATCCTATAGTTGTGAGACAGATTGACAGGATGCCATGTCCCTCCCTTGAGCCACGCCGCTAGTGTGGCTAAAAAGGGAACAAACCTCAGGGGAAGCAATTAAAAGAGAGACCCACTGTCAGACAGCAATATGAACCATAGGTAGTTAAAAGGCAATTAGAAAAATAATTTACATAATGTGGCAGTACAAAGAGGACAAGGAGACATCACAGAAGCAGCGCTTTGTAGGTATCTATGGAACCCATAAACAGGTCACAACTATGTGAAAGCACCTGTTTCTAGTTGTTATTCAGCCCAATCTACTCAGATGGATACAACAGGATGACTATTGGTATTCAGCCGAGCAGTCTGAATTCAGAGTATTGGTACTCAGCCCAGCAGTCTGCTGCCCCTGACCTGATGAGCTGAGACGGCTGTCTGTCCAGATGAAAGCTGGAATCCTTTGGTTTGGATTTGTTCTGATGATGGTGCAATCCCCAGATTGTCATCCTGTGCCAGGCGCTATGATTGGGGCATGGATGAGGGACTGTGTGTTTGCGTGTGTGCGTGCATGCGTGTGTGCATGTGTGTGTGTGTGTGTGTGTGTGTGTTTGTATTTGCATTAGGTGTGTGTGTGTGTCCTCTGGTGTGCCTGTGTGAGTTTGTATGACCTGAAAGTAAAAACTTTGACCCTCATATTTCCCCTGAGGATTCCTCTGGTTTTTTCTTCCTTTTTGGTGTTTAACTTCACTTTCATTCTTGTATTTTCCCAAAGATAGGCTTGACTTGTGGTAGCAGTAGAATAGAAAACAATAGACTGACCTGGAATTACATTCCAAACAGATTTCTGAGCTCAGTTATAAATTATAATTTTTTTATTTTGGTTGAGAAATTGGTTTTTCAAATGTTTTACACCACACATGAACATTAAGAAACAAAAGAAAAGTTAAAACTAAAGGTGGAGAAAGTAATGGGTAAATAATAGATAATCACTTATTAATGCAAAATCCAAAAATATAAATGCGTCACTATTACATATAGAGATTAGGTTACGTTAATTAAAAGTGAATAATTTAATTCTGCATTATTTTAGTGCCTTAGCTCATACTATATAAAAAATTATTTTCATAACAATTTACAAATTCAAATCCAGTTAATAAAGTGCATCTCTAAGTTTTTGTGTATTTCCTGACTGTAAGCTTCTATAAGCCTTAAATAATAAAGATAACATCTTTGGAACGGCATAGGCACAGCAGTAAGCTGACAATTTGCATACCTTGAGGCCTGTTGCCAGAGCTTTTAATTTAAAAATGTTTCCAATAATATTCTTCTTAAACTGAATTCCCTTCTCTTGTCTGTCAATTCTTCCACCCATGTAGTTTTGTTTACTTGCCACCAACAAAATGTTTGGAGCCAGACTCCTGAACATTTTCAAGTAAAACTTTGAAACTTCAAGAAAACCATTGTTAGTTTGTCTTGGAGTTTAACAGAAGCTTTCTTCGTACAACATTGGAGCCTGTTCTCATGAACCATACGTTTGTAAAGCTACAAAAAGTTAAGCACTGTAATTCATATGATTTACATGTTTTTTTTGTGCTTTGTAAGAACATGGCTGGAGGATGGGTGGGCGTTAACATACAGGACTTTCAAGCCAGGGAGCGGAGTGCGCTTCCTGGGGAAAACTAAAGACTATCACCCAGGAAATGTGTGTTCCTTGGGAGTATTTTAATACAAACCATGATCATTGCTAAAGTTAACTAGTTGTTTTGGTGCCAAAACTTAACTTTTGTCGCGCTCACTCACTTTTTCTTGCCTAAACTTAACCGTAATCTCTGCCAAAATGACTCGCGGTGCTTTGTACCCAGCGCACAGTCACCTATTCTGGGGTAACTGAACCACCAACTACCGCTGACCTGAAGGAGCACCACGAGCTGCCAGTACCTGGCTCACAGTCACTTATTCTGGGGTAACTAGACCAGGATCTACCGATGACCTGACGGAGCGCCATGCGGAGCACTGTAGTCGGTGGCACGAAACTCTGTAGCGGCTTAAACAGCTAGGAACTGCCTCTCTGTAGCACGGAGCTCTGTTGCCGATGTCACGTGAGTAGGGTTGCCACCCGTCCCTTAAAATACAGAATCGTCCCATGTTTCAAAATAAATTAGTGCGTCTCGTTTTTTTTGTTTTGTTCCTGTAGAAGCCACAAGTCCGTATGAAATCAACGTTGTTTTAAGAAAATATCTTTGGCGTCCCTTATTTTTCTGCATGAAAGGTGGCAACTCTACACGAGACCAGACGGAGGTCTCCTAGTTTTCGTATAATATTAAACGTTTTTGTGTGCATACATTTTCATATGATATCATACGAACCCATTCATGAGACTGTGTTGAACATTGTTATCCAATAAATCAATCGTCGCCCGTCCTTGAGAGTCTCTTCTCAGTCAAACAGCCAAGAGATCAAAACCCCCTCACATTGTCCCTCGACATACAGAGGTACCATTTGTACAAAGTGATGCTCAATCAAAAGGTTGAGATACCCTTGTAGATCTGAGGGTTAACAGTGCATGTGTGCGCGAGTGTGCGTGCATCAGAACGAGGGGTAATTGAGGCGGCTTCGTCTCTGATTTTTGATAAGGGGGCTAATTGTGCATGTGGTTGCTGTGGAAACCTTTGTTTGAACATAACAGTACAAGGATCTTCATTCCTCCACACAACACACAGATATCTCTCTCTCTCTGTCTGTCTGTCTGTCTGTCTGTCATATGAGAGTACTTCTTGCATCAGTGATTTGAAAAGAGGCAGCAGATACATAATGAAGAGTCCTTGGATACTACAACAAAAAGCCATCTTTTTAATCATTTTCCTGCCTGTGAGGGTTGAATATCTACCAACACATAGTGTCAGGGTTTGAGTTGGGCCAGATTTCAGGAGGATGTTGAACAAGTGCAAAAAAGGCAGCAGTTCATCAAAACACGCACAAATATGGATGTAGGGACATACACAATATAACCCACATGCACCCACTTATCTTCCTAGGTGACCAGCATTCATGCTGAGAGCATGTTGGTAAATTGTTAATATTGTGAGGTGCATTGCATCTTATACATTTAAATGGTTCTTAAATTACATTTTAAATTTAGATGAGCTGTTTCAGGTAGCTGACAAATGTGTTGTCCTGTTCACTGAGGTAGGGCTCGGGGCATCTAGTTCCTACAGAGGCAGTTTAGGAAGGACCAAGCAGCCAATCAAACTGCACAACACCTCATTTTTGCACACTGCACCCTATGCCAGGGTTTGATAATCAGGCACCCCTTTTATGAGGTGTGTGTGTGTGTGTGTGTGTGTGTGTGTGTGTGTGTGTGTGTGCATGTGTAGTGTTACATTCCTGGGCTGTGGAAATTAATTAACAGGCCTTCAATCAGGCACATCCATTATAGCAGGTAATCATGCTAGCAGAAATATAATCAAATTGAATGTTTGATGATGCTTCTGCAATTTCTTTTGTAAACTCCAATATTTGCACAGCCACTTCTCACACAAAATACCTATTGGTTATTGTCAATAGTCTACTGTACCAACCCGGCTCACCCACTGACTCTATGCAAATATCTATGATCTATGCAAATAATGCAGGTATATGCGGGATGGAGATATGAGCTTGTAAATATTTGCACCCAAAATTCAACCCACATACTTCACCAGCAGTGCTCCCAAAGCCAAACACTCTGGATTTTTGTGTAGGTGCTCAGTATTCTTGCATTCACTTTAGAGATTTATGTGAGCTAACTATAGCCCACATAAATCTCCTGAAACCTGACTGGAGTTTGAGATTCAGAGCCATGGTGCTGCATATAGAGCTCTCTCCTCACATGGAATGTAAAACTAAAATTCATACTAACATGCTCTGTCTTAACATATTTTTCTAATATTTTCTGGGATGTGTTCAATATAACTTCAAGTGTACATTTTCTTAGGACCTGCAACAGAAAAATTAAAAAACCTTGAAAATGGGACCTATACTCAACTGTGCACCTGAAGCTTCAATCACTACACTACATCCTCAATGTAATACAAGATGTATTCATGTGGTGCTGAAGAGTGGACGAGGTTAGGGGCCAACTGGCACCCGTGAAAGGAGAGAGAGACAGAGAAAAGAAATAAGTCTCACTGGTCAAATTTTTCGCACAAGGTGTCTCTCTGAGCCACAACGTTCTGTAGCCATAGCAACTGGCGCCCAGCATCTCCTGAAGGGAATATGAAAAGGATCCATGATTCATATCCAAACAACAACAGCCTGAGAATCCAAATATACTGAGGTAAACTGCCACCCCCAGACAGTCAAGCTGACAGCTGTGAGGAGGAGGGGCCAAGCAAATAAACAAAAACAATCACATTTATCCTCCTCATCACTTGTGGTCATTGTTTTCTGTTTGTTTGTCTTGTGATCTCACCCGTGTTTACTCGTACTGACAAACTACATGATGGTAGGAAGTAATAACTTTGCCCAGCCAGCAGCGA
The DNA here is from genome assembly GCF_010015445.1 of Perca fluviatilis. NCBI lineage: Eukaryota > Metazoa > Chordata > Actinopteri > Perciformes > Percidae > Perca > Perca fluviatilis. Next base: position 25,419,110 of record NC_053112.1, on the reverse strand, counting down.
GGAATAAAGTAAGACTGGCAGCTTTGCTACTGAGTTAGCTCCTGTGGCTACGCACTAAGACTAAGATGATTGTCAAATTCTGCAGTTGAGGAAATGGATAAATTAAGAGGATGAGTTTTATATCAGTAAGAAATAATTGTATGTACACTGTTCAAAAAGATGAACTGATCCACAGTTTGATGGTCTTGTCCAAACAAACAAATGCAACATGCAATTACAGCTGTTTCACTCCACTTTCAGGCTAGCAGCAGCAGTGCAACTTTATCGATATTTGCTTATTATTTTTTTTATATGCTTACATTATTATCCAGAAAGAACACCCACGTTTACAGCCTTCACAAAACAAAACAAAACACCACATTCACTGCCAATGAAAACATGATAAGCAAGCCAGAACTACTTGTGAGCCGTATTAAGCCAAGAGCTGAGAATACCGTTCTGAATCATAATAACCGAGATTGAGATCTTTTCATTACCAGAAAGTCTCCAGTTCTCGCACTCACGTTGCAATCCAGTCGGCTTTGCCACATTTTGCCTGCTCAAGTAAGTGGCAGCAATCAAGGCCCTGCTTGCTGGGCCCACTATAAGGCAGCTTTGCCTCATGACTAATCAGAAGAAAAAGGGAGACAGAGCTCCTGGGAGACACCAGTTTGGACTGCGGTGCAACAGCATGTGGAGATATAGCATAGTGGATGCTCTTCCTCTCCCCTGTTTGTTTGTCTCATCGTTTTCTGTGTCTGGATGTTATCCACGCATTACTGTACTCATTTTGCTGCTCTGTTATAGCTCTGTCTCTTCTCATGTTTTGCTTTCTTTGTTTCTACCTTTCTTCATATTGCTTTTTTGCATTCTTGCCCCCCCCATCACTTTTGTTGCCCTGAAAACCGAAAAAAGTATATGCCACAGTCACAGTATCTGCTCTATTGCAGATTTGCCAGACATCACAGTTATATTAAAGTGCCCATATTATGAAAAAAATCACTTTTTCTGGATTTGGGGTTTTATTTTGTGTCGCTGGTGCTTCCACTGTTTTGAGTGAGATACGGGTTTCTGAAGTTAGCTAACCGCTAGCATGCTACCACTTCCTAAACGTAATTATTATGAACATTTAATTACTTGTGTCAAATGCTTCTGACATCCCTTTTATGTCTTATCTTTGTTTCTTTCCTTGCTAATGTATTTATATTGCTATGCTGAATAAGACAGAGCAGCACACATGCCTTGGATGTTTATTTAGTAGTAGCCTACTTTTGAGTCTGGTGCAATGAACCCAGTGGTGTAGTCTACGTGATACACAGGTATACGCAGTATACCCACTAAGAAAGCTCCAGGATTTCCATATACCCACTTAAAAATGCCCAATGACACGTAACAACATACTTTCCATTATATTTTTGATATATTTTGAATTGTCATTGTGTTTTCCTTTGCATAGGCTAAATAAAGGTACTTCCACCGTAAATTGGTGCAAAACAAATCTATCGGAATGCAGGAAATAAAGTCTGTGACGCTCAAAATTTCCCCCTCGGGGAGGACACCCAGACCCCCCACTATGATATGTCCATTCTGGTCCATATATTTATATAGTACAGTATACCCATTAAAATACATTAGACTACACCACTGAATGAGCCCAACAAACTGAGAGCTTCTTTGACAAATGTTTTTTGTGTGTGCATTTTGAGTAAGTGCACATGAGCTACACAAGCAACAACAATAGCAACAATCAAACCAGTCAAAGGAAAGTTAAAGGTGTAATTCCCTGTAGAAGTACTGAAGACAGAGCGAGTTATGGATTCAAAGATTTCCAAATTAAGTGAAAGATGAAGAAACAGTGTGAGGTGCTTGTGCGTGCTGTTTCTCTGCACTACAATAGAGAATAGGTGGACAGAAACATATTTCCTTTTCCTTTGCAAGTCACTCTTTCAAAAATCACTACGGTTTTAATGGATTAACTTCAGACCCGACCTCACATACTTGTATATGTGATCAGCTATAATCCCTAGCACATCTTAGTAATGCATGCAATTACCTAGTATTGGTGTTTAAATCATGCTAATTATGTGTAATTTAATTGTATTATACTGGTGTGAGAGATCAAGGGCAAGGTGGAAAAGGAACACTTTAGCCAGACACTGTTTCCATTTAGCATCCAGGAGAAATGATACAACTGTAAAAGGAACTTTGGGCTCTCCTTTCTCTGGCTTTTGTCTCTAGTCTGAGCCTGGAAATACTTTGCAACAGGCCAATAACTATAAATAGTTCATTGTTTATATAAGGTAGATAGGTAGGTAGGTAGAACATTGAAAATAAGTCACAATATTCCTCCATTGTGAATTCACTTAATGCTTATAAAGGGATAAAATGATAAAATAAAATGACAGTAGTTCTCAAGAAAATATATTTAAGGTAAGGTAGTAAGGTAGTGTGTCATGACAAAAACAGAAACTGCATGGACTAGGTTTAAAATGCTAAACTTTGCTACAGGAAGAATGTCCATGTGTGCCACGAGGGTTGACAGTACATCTTTTCATTTGCACTGGCTTTCCTCCTGTGTGACCATGATAAATGATTAATTGAAAGTGTTTCCTCATTCCAACCTTTGCTGTATTGTGTAGTTAGAATTATGTGTGATTTGCACATTTGGGACGTTTTAATCAGTTCTTTTGCTAGTGAAGCTCAATCCATTTAAAAGAAGCAAATGAATCCATTTCAGAAAGTAATTTGACATGGGTCTGGCCTACTGTACTAGCTCTCCACAAAAGCACACTGGCAATAACCTAGTGTCTATCTGTCATATACACTAGCGACTAGCCCTCTCCCTCTTCCAGCCATCCCGGCGATAGTCTAAATGTCAGTGTTTTCCGGGCTCCTAATGTGTTCCTAAAATAGTATCTCCATTGCTGAGCATCCATGAAAAGGCACGCTCCAGAAAAGGCATAGTGAGTCTGACTCACAGCAGTGGCAGCAGAAACACCATGCCATCCCAAAGCCAATTAAACATACATGGGGGTGTTTGTGACCTCAAAAAAGAAAACGAAAAAAAGAGACAGTGGATAAATGGTCACTCTCTTCCCCATCTTTCCCACTCTAGCTCTAGCTCACTTTCTGTCACTCTTTTACTAAGGCCCTTCTTTTCCTCTTTTTTGCCAATTAGAGTGAATTATTTAAGGTGGTCTGTATGTACCTGTTAAGTGTTTTTCTTTCAATGAGCATTCTCACGGAAAATTGAAGTGAGGAGAAGATGAGCAGAGTGCATATGCTGCAGCACACAGGCTGGGCAGCGCAAACAGATGAGCTAGTAACATACACACACACGCACACATGCATGCACGCACATGTGCGCGCACACACACACACACACACACACACACACACACACACACACACACACACACACACACACACACACACAGACACACACACACATAGGTCAGTGGAGGGACCCCTGTGCATTTTGATGTGTTTCCAGAGGTCAGGGCAAGGCTAGCCATTCAGAAGCTAATATGATGTGGCTCAGAGAAAGACTAATTAGCTTTCTCTCACAGCGAACGTCTCATCAACTAAGGGATGGCCACAAAATGATGGATGGAATTCCCGGACAATACTATTAAAACTGTATAATTTAATACAATAAATTCCAAGACAGGAATTATAGAATGTGAGGTCATGTGTTCCATTCCATTCCATCAGAACCTAAACTGGATATCCGAATGGCCGAGAAATATGCCTCTTGTGCTTCATAATGCTTAACAGTGCAGAAGAAGGAAATGGGATGGAAATCTTCAAATGTCATACCGTATATGGATGGGCTGATTTTCCGCATTTAATGAAATTCAAACTCGGCCTTAAATGTCATAGTTGCCTTAATTAACAGAGACCACAATGTAATATCAGTTTCACAATGGGGACTGCTTGATGCACGCCATTTATTCGCATTCATCGCTAACACTGGAATCCATTTGTATAGCAGGTTGCATTCATCAGAAGTATTTAGGGACTGACTCGCTGGGAAAAAAGAGCACACTGATTCAGCTTTAAACCATAGTCAATCAATCAACCTTTGCTTCTATAAACAGAATGAAAACTTCTGTATGATATGAGCAAACTCCATCCGCTGATGAAGACTGTGAGATGTGGTTAAAAGCCCCGGGGAAAAGACAATAAGAGGACACTAATATATTTGTCAAAATCTGTACTTGAAATACTGTTATCTAAAATATTGTCCCTTAATTACCGGTTATGATAGAATATTTGAAACATTTATATTTGTCTTCTAATTGCATTCTATGACATCTTGGCTTGCTTGAGTTGAATTTTCATATTGCTATTTCTCAGCATAGTCTAAAGAATTGCGAGAACATTTCTGTACCTTTTCTCAGGACTATTTTAAGCTATGAGTATCTTTTCAGGGCGGATTCATTATTCTGCACTTCTATCTTTGTTTAGCTTTTTGTCGTTATAGGTGCCACATTTAGATTCCCTCAGCTTGCCACAGTCAATAATTAATCATATACATAAACAGACTGATTCCATTTAATTTATACCCCTGCTCATCCTTGCAGTCTTCTGCCTTTGGTTTGTGAGCTGAGTCTGAGAGACATGTCACCTTGTAAGACATACCGAATGCCTCCCTTGAAGGAGGGAAACACAGAGAGCGGGAAGATAACACAGCCAGGCAGCACTAACCGATCAGAGCACTCCAGCAGAGATATGACCCACATAGACCAATGCTCGTTTAATCAGCCTGCTACTGGCAGCGTGGCAGGGAAAGAGAGAGAGGGAGTGAAGGAGGGACAGGGGGAGTGTAAGTGTTAGGTGGCTCCTGAAAAAAAAAAGTGAAACCTGGTTGTAGTCCTGAGAAAAGTTATTTACAAATCTACTACTAGATACACACCCTTGCGCCTTAGGGCCACAGATACTGCCATAAGTACTGCTGCTTAAAGAAAATGTTTCAGATGATCTTACCAGTCTTGCCAAGACACTACAGCCAAATGGACATGGTGTATAGGCTGCTCGGTCCTCCTCTCCAGAGGTAAAAATTACTGGAAACGGTAACAAGTAATCCCTCATCTGGGATTTACCACAGTTCACCCAGGGAATCATTAAGAATGGTTATTGCTGGGCAACACTAAGCACATGCTTCCCAAAGGAGGTGCTTACCGCTACATCCCATTAGACAGGTACTGTGTAGAAGGGACAGACCAAGTGGAAGAGGCACATGTTTCAGCAAGAGAGTACCTACACCACAATGCCCATGATGCCATGATGCCAGGTATAGAATATGCCTTAACAACTCATGGTAGAGGCAGAGACCTGTTGGGTAACATACAGTTGGGAGGCCTGGACAGTGACTACGTTTACAAGCTGTCAATTTTCGGGTTATGGTCGGGTTAAGGTCACTTAGTTTGTTTCTGAAACATTCGGAATAACCCGTTTACATGTGTGAGCAGAGAGAGTTACTCCTGTATACATGGCATTTGTAATCAATTGGCAATATCCCTACGTAAACGGCGACGCACGGTTAGCGTCTGGACATGGCCTACAGACAAACTTAAGACGCAATAACTTTTCGGTCACCTTCTTATAAATCTCACTATCTCGGTACTTTCTGCCGTCAACAAAAGACATTATATTCATGGTTTTCACCACACTAATAAAGAAATTGGTTTTCTCCTCGCTCCAAAAGTGTGGTGCTGTGCTGCGTCTCGCCATGTTTACCTCTACTTCTTGTTTACTTCCGGTATACTGCACGCAGGTTTTCTGCATTGACATATATATAACTATATTATTATAGTATATAATTATTATTATAACTATGTTTTCTGGCGCATACAAGAAATTCCTCTACTCAAAAGACCAAGATTCCTTGCGAATAGAACATGCGCAGAACACAAATCAATGTTCCTTTTGATGGGGATATGCCGATACGCGTTTACATGACCAAAATTTCGGGTTAGAAAAGGGGTAACCCAGGTAGCATATTCGGGTTTTTCGGCAGTCAAACAAACATCAATGATCCATGAATGATGTCTTTTTAATAATCTATACGTTTTTCTTGCAGTAGCCTTTCTACAATAAGCCGTGGTAAAAGTTACTATAATCCGTTCAAGGAGTTGATAAGCAGACAGATTAGCTAGCTAGTTGATAAGTTGTCTACTTCCACTTTATAAACAGATAGCCATAGCAGCTAACGTTAACGTTACTTCGCTGCTGGAGCGGTCAGCTGCTTTAGCGATGTTTAACATTAGCTACATAACGTTAGCAATATATCTTGTGTAGAATCCAGAAGTGTCAGGGAGCAGAGACACAGTATTTAGATTAAGTGAGCTGGTTTGACCATGGAGATGGGATATGCTCACTTAGCTTCACCGGAGTTGTGTGCGTCAGCGGCCAGGGTGTAAAAGAGGGGTGTGGTGATGACATCAAACAACGAGAGAAGCCACATATAGAGGTTTGGACATTCTTACATCTTTATCTTTAGCCAGCATTTCCTTGAGTGCAGAATGGGACACCCCAGAGTCTAGGAACCCTTGACAAAAATGCAGGATCACAGGGTCTGAGCCAGTGAGATGATGTGCCGACTGTTAACTGCAACATGTCTCTGAAATCTTTCACCTATTTGTGTAGATGAATCTCGCTAAAGGTGCCCAAGGACCCTGCAATGTCCACCTCCAGCTGGTTACCAATCAGAGGCAAGGCTCAAAATCTGAGTCCAACTTGCTCCGTGTCTGTAATAATAAGTTTTGCCAAGCGAGGAGGACCCAGGTGGTCTCAGGTTTTCTCAGGATTTCTGAGAACTATGGAATGTGTAGTCAATGAAGAGCTCCCCTCTAACAAGGCATACAACTGAGACTCAAGGCCATTGTTGTCTTACTTTCCAATAGTATAGTATAAATGTTGCAAAATACACAATCATTAGACAACCATGATGTACAGGGAAACAAACTGAATCTTGTATTGTGATACCCCATTTGTAGCTCCTTTTGTAGTATCCTACTGTTGTGGCATCAAGGTATACATTTCATTCTGCAAAGGAAATTGTTTCAGGAAGTTGACCTAAATAGTAATAGCTGCCCTCAAACACAGCAATACATCTATCAGCACAACCTGCTCTCAACCTAATCCTCAAGTGACTATTGAAGATTAGTCACAGGTGCTTTTCTCACAGGTGGCTAACATACATATGGAATATGTACGTAAATGAATGGAGAGTTAGTCTCAATGCGAAGGAGAACTGTAGCATATACACTTGCCTGACAATCAAAATTCTTCCAAAATAAAGTGCTCAATTAAACAATACTGAAAAGCTTTTACAGAATTTCATCCAAGAATGAAACAGAAATGTTGGCATACCAACAGTATATAATCTCCCTAAATGACTAGAAATGAATATTTTAAGTGAAAACACTGCTGGGTTTAACTCTGTGTTTGCATTTCATTTCGATGTAACAACTGATAACACTGAAGAGGCGGAAAACCGCAAGGCTATGTCAGTAATTTATTTGTTGGCAAACAACTTTCACTGTTACAACAAATATTAGTTATGAGATCATTCAACTTGGAACCCATACAAAAAGAATAAATAATTAGCAATAATATTGTAATAATAATCATGATCATAATAATTTAAAAAAGAACTGTAAAACAAACCCAGTGCCATTTATTTACTCCTGCCTAAAGCCTTTCCTCCAAGCTTGTTTTGCTGTCTTCAAACCAATAAACAGATAAATAAATAATTTCTCTCTTGGGGACATGAAGGGCTTGTGGGATAAATGTGCAAGCTACACTTCATAAACTTTTCTCCTAAATAAGTAAACATTGGATTTCCACATTGGACAGTGCTGCAATGTGCAGGGTTTTCACATCTTCAATACACATAAATGGTGTAATCATGGCATTTCACAGGTAAGACCCACCCTTTTTGAAATAGTGGAAATTCTTCACTTTTTTTTTAGTTAAGAGAATGACATTTATTATTCTCAGCATTCTTTTTCTGTACAATCTCATCCAGCACAGCACTGTCAATCGGTAGAATATTTGGCAATAGAGAGAATGTTCTTGTATTGCTCCAAATATCTAATATCTTTGTTTTTTCACCAGGAAGGAAACCCTTTTATTCAAGAACAAATGAGATGAGACCCACTTCCAGACTAAAATGCAGCATTTCCATAGCAACCATCTCTTTCAAAACTTAGCCACTTCATTTCCCCTTTAGTTTTAAATCTACACAGTGGTAAAGTATATAGTAACAATTGATTTGCAAAATGTAAGTGACAGTGGTGTTGCTATAAAAGGACCAGAATGAAGTGAGCGTACGGTATATGCGTATTAATTAAGGAGTGCTTCACTGTCTGTAGTTACGAAATAGTGACATGACAGATTGTTCCTTGCTCATTCTGTCTTCTAAAGTGACCAGAACATATCATCATGACATTTTAGAACAGTTCCACAGACAAAAGGTTTGCAACTTAAAAATGTAAAAAATAAAAGACTTGGTCATATGCAACATTTGTATCTGTATCTGTATTCTGTACAATACATAGAAACAGTTTGTGATTTCTTTATAATCCTTTGATAACTGAAAACTTTTACAGAAGAAAGGAGAAGAAACGGAACCCATTCTTTTTTTTTCTTTTTTTTAATTCAGTCTGTTGTAATATGATCTTCCTTCTTTGTTTTCAGTGAAATACACAGTAGCCATAGTCACTACAACTTGCAGGAATGTTACACCAGCCCAGACACAACTCCAGTTTAGCAGATACGAACAGGAAGAGGATTCAGAACATCAGCGGGCTATGGTAACAGTTCAGTTGCCCAATAAAATAGTTTTTGGGATGATCGGTAGTGAGGGCATATATCATACATCCTCCACTTGATTGGCAGGTAGTGGGGTGGGGCCTCTTTAAGGTCAGTTTATGTTGTGTACACTGGAGTGCAATATCCTGCTCTACCCTTTAGAGAGGTGGAAACATCATCCCAGTACGTGTCTTTAAGAGTGAGACAGAGAAACAGACATACAGACAAACAGACAGGCAGCTCCTTTAACCAGGGTTGGGGGCCACGCCCCTGTTGTGGTGGTAGTAGAGACTATATGCTATGATCTGCCAGAGGTCCATATTGGGGAACTTGTGGGGCTACGGTCAATCCAAGATTCCATATTAAAGTAATAGGTAGGGTGAAATTACAGAATCCCTCCCCCTTCCTCTCCTTTCCAGGTTCAAAGTTCCATTTCTGTTGTATGTTCACAAAAAGTCTCTCATAACCGCCCTTTCAGTCTGCACCATTTATGACAATACATTCAGTCCCTGCTTTCATTTGACCAGTGAATTCGCAACCATATTGTCATGAACCATAGTTAATGTCACACACAGTACATCAATCCAGGGGTGGGCCAGCTCAGTCTGTCAGTCAACAACACAGAATGTTTTCATTGGAAGGTTGGAAGTGTGAGAATGGGCTGGGGAGGGATAGAAGTCTCTTGATTGGCTCTATAGACTGGTAACCAGGTGGGAAGGGTCTACGGGCGGCTCCTCAGGCGACGAGTCAGACTCCTCCTTGCTGCCGGACACCATGTATCCATCACTGCCACCACGGCCCATGTGGTAGTAGCTCTGTAGCTCGTGAAGGTGATTCCTGGAGCCCAAGTTTGGCATGCTCTTATAATAGACGTCGTCCAGCTCCGGAGCAGTGGCACTCTTACAAGGCTGCAGCTCTCCGGAGCTGTCTTCCTCTCCGTCTGTAAAACCATTCATCTGCCCATCCGGAAGGTCCGTCAGCACCGGCATGCTGGTGTACAGTGAGTCTCTGTGGTTGGGTGAATGCGTGTGCTCGTCAGTGTGCTCGTTGGTCAGTAGGGGGAAGAAGCTCTCGCTGGTCTCTTGGGGAATGCGCCGTGGCCGGGAGAAGCTGTGAGGGGGTGGCGGAGGTGGGGGGTGGCTGTCTGGCGGAGGAGGCCGTGGCGGCAGGAGCGGAGCGTTGGACTCCTCTCTGATAATCTCTAAACCCAGGTTCTCCTCGTGGGGGAAGGCTGCAGGGTTGTCCAGTATCATGGGACCATTGTCCTCTTTACTGCTGCCCACACACCCACCAACTCCACTGCTGCTGCTGCTGCTGCTGCCTCCTGCCATGCTCCCTGGAAGACCCGGGCAGAAATAATAGTTATAGCATATTTCTGGTAATTTCAACAAGGAACAGTGTTATTGCTATTATGGTGATGATTTCAGCACTTTAAAGTGGATATTTCAGTGTTAACCAGTAATTTAAAAATAATAAATATTAAATAAAAGTAATTTGACTTTTTTTAAAGTGTCACTAATAAATATTTTCACAAGATCGTCCTCTCAGCTTTACGGAGGGTTTCATCATCTTTGATCTCATTGTCCGGCCCTCAAATTCAGTTTTGATTGATGTTACCGCTCTCATATGCATTATTGTGGTAGCAGCAGGCAGCTATTTTCAGCAAAAAAGCTCAACAAAACCACTGTATGTTCCCTGCAGAGAACCAAACAGCGGATTAGCTGGTGCGTAGCTGGTAAACGTAGTTGGAAGCTTAAAGCCGCCTACACATGATCCGCGGTAAAACCGTGAAGTAGGACGCAGGCACAGAGGAAAAGCGCAGCGCAGGTAAAAATTTTGGAATTGCATTTGCCAGGTGGCCAGAAACACGACTCCAAACTAAATATGATGTTACTCTGCTGGCTTCTAAATAGGCGTCTGTACGCTAACAAGTTAAAAGGTGATATGTCAGTGTTGTGTTCACAGGTTGTTTCAGCTGCCCCCAAGTGGCCAAAAAAACCAAAAGGTTATTGCAGGTTTAAAGCTATAGTGCTTAGTTTCTGTCGCCCCTGTGAGGAATTCTAAGTAATGACAACATCACTGTCAGCGCGTCCACATGATACAGCATTCCGTGATCGCGCACGTGCCCCCACCCCCGTCCCCACCCCTCCTCCATGCAGTTACCTGTAGCCAAAGACGACACGGAGGATTAAAAAACATGATGGACTCTTCAGAAAAGGTAATTATCTTTACTCGAGCTTCTGTGCGGGAAAGTCACCAGATGACACAATCTTGTGAACATAGCCATACTGAGAAATACAGAGAGAGTTGTGTGGAGCTGATAGTCTTAATTAGCTTTGTAGCAACTCATTTGGCAATGGCATGAATGTAACGGACGTTCATTAATATCAAAAAGTTACGCACTAAAGCTTTAACACAATAATTTGCAACATATGTATATGTTTATCAATAGTATAAATGTTGCGAGCAAAATACATACAAAGCACAAATAAAACACAGGAAAAGTGGAAAAATTTGAGGCACAAAAGTGTATAGTTATGCACTTTACAAGTAGTGTCCCTGTTCTAGATAAAGCAAATGTGTGTGACTGTCTAAACTGGAAACAGTTGACATTAAACCAGTCACCTCCATTGGCCATGCTGCTGTTGACCAGCTTGTTCATCAGATTGTGATTGCGCTCGGTAGTGGCTCTCTCATGGTTGTTGAGGTAGGATGGGATGTAATTGGAGGTCAGCTCCTTGAGGATCTTCTTCTCCAGGGTTGTCTCCTTATGGTTGCTGTGGGTGCCGTAGCCGCCACTACGGTCCAAAATCTGGACGCAGTCACTTAAGTACTCACTGCTGGCCATGCTGTAGTTGTTGGCATGGTTACCATTAAGAGGGAGTGTATCCATAACACTGGAGTCTCTTGCGTTGTTCAGGATGCCCTCTGAGGAACAAAAAATTAAAAAAAACCTCATAATTATTAGGATTCTTAAATAAACTAAGTGGATTTCTCAGAAGAGAGATTGTAATCATGGTTTGATATCATAGTGTGTGATGTGAATTGAGGATTACAAACTAGCATTGATAATATTCTTGGAAGAAAGAAAATGCTTCAAGCTTCCATAATTTATTGAAGAGAAACCTCAGAGGTACTTTCTTTTCTCAATTACTCCCAGCACTACAGCGATACAAAAAAGGAATTTCACTAAAAAATAAGAATGTTGTATAAATAAAATATGTTGTGGACTTTAAAGTTATTACATTGTGAGTAATTTAAGGGCAAACCTATTGCACCTCAAATATAATGTAAATGTCAATTTGTTCATTTGTTAAAAAAAATTTCAATTCAATGAATTCAATGGTAAAGCTCGTTTTTTTTTACTGTGGATTTATTACTCTACGGAAATAACATTTCCTATAAAGGAATATAAAAATGTGTGACAAACCAAATCAGACAACCGTATCACATGGACTGACTGATTTGGACAAAACTACTGTTTGGATGTAGATTGGAGACTGAAAATGTTCAAAGTGCTTTGGAAGCAAGCAAAGAGAGAAGAAAGTTGATGGAAGTAGTTGAGTAATAATTTAGCCCATACTTGTGTCTCGATATGGTGCTAATGGGCAGCATGAGGGAGAAGAGAGAAAACAGACAGAAGTGAGTTCATACATCGAGAGAAACCATTTTCAGCAGCTACAAAATCAACACTTGTACAGTTATTGGAGGCATTATGAAAAATTTCTAACAAAGAAACCCTGTCTGATACTCAATATCAAAGTCGGCTTTTCAGGGCCTTATTGTTAACTGGCTGCTACAGCATGGTTCATTATTTATTTAACACCTATATAACATAAAAACACACCTTACATTTAAAACATGCATATACAGCAGACATGCACTACGACCAGCAGTCCCAACTAACACATACAAAATAACATTCAAAATGAAGCACATACTGTATAAAATAGAACATTAACACAAAATAGTACAAATATTTCATGACTCCCAAGTAGCTTATAAAATAATCTGCAACCAGTAACGTATAGTGTGCATCATAGCATACAATAAATCTGCATGTGAACTTGTTATGCTGTTTTGATAAATCATCACCAGAATTTCATCTCCACATGTATGTGCTGTGAGAACTGCCCAATGTGATTGATCGCCTCGCTTGGGAGCCATAATAAGGATACATCAGATACGCAGCAAAAAGTGAATCCCAGTAGCAAACTGTTTAAAATGAAATAATCATGCAAAATAAAAAGAGCTTTAAGCTAACATTCCAAATGTTGTATATTTATAGGAACATCAGGCACACCTTGGGTGTTATACATGCCCACGGCTGGGTTGTTATAGACTGCCGAGTCCCCCAGGAGAGTGTTATAAGGATTGTTAGTACCATGGGGACGAAGGAGAGCATTAGTTATAAGATGATTAGCCATGGCTCCTGGTACAGGCAGATAGAGAAAGAGAGAGGAAGAGCAACAGCCAAGTCGAGAGAGGAAGAGAGAAAAGCACTCAAGAAAATAAAAGCAGAGCAGAGAGAGAGAGAGACAGAGAGAGGGAGAGGTTGGAGCATGTAGACGTTGCAGAGTGGAGGTAAGCGAGAAGGAAAAAAAGGAAGGGAGAGTGAGATGGAAAGTGAGTGTGTGGAAGAAGGAGGGAGAGAAGAGGACAAGTAAATCAAACAAGCAAACATAGTTTGAGGTGAAAGCCAAGAAAAAGCTTGACAAGTCATTCTTGCAGCCACTGCATACAGGCCGAGGGAGGGGACGAGAGAGAGAGAGAGAGAGAGAGAGAGAGAGAGAGAGAGAGAGAGAGAGAGAGAAAGTAGCATGGCTTGGAGAAGATTGTGCTGCAGTTCAATACGCTTGAGCAGAGCAGCATGACTACAGGCTAGTTAATGGACAAAAGGGCCACAAAAAAAGTGTGCTCAGTGCATTTACTTCTCTAGGTGGGAGACAGATCATGTACACATAAAGACACAAAAAACAGAAGACGAATGACCACGACAATTCCTATAGATTAATCCACACGTTTTGTATTCCCCACTGTTGTAGGATACCACAGTTTAGTTCATATTAGTAAAACTTCATTACTATTTCAGATACAAGTAGTTGGCCAGCAGCCTGAACTTGGCCGATGTAATTGAGCTACATGTAGAATAAATTACAAAAAATTGAAAAAGTGGAATGTGTCATCAGAGTAGATAGAACTACTTCAATATAAACTTATATATATATATATATATATTATATATATATATATATATATATATATATATATATATATATATTGATTATATAAGTATTAAGTATTGAAGTATTGATTAATGTGTATTGTCCCCATTAAAACATATGTAGTATATATGTATATATATACACATATATACTACATATGTTTTATAGGGGACAATACACATTAATCAATACTGACATTACAAAGGTAAATGTGTCACATGACCAAATGGCTAATTTGCACCCAAAGTCCACACAACTAAAAACAGACAATATATATTCTACATTGAATAATGTCTTCAAACCAAACTTCAAAGTTCACATTCCTTCTCCATTTTACTCTGTCCTTATTTCAACAAGTCAATCTCCTATCAGAATATCCAATTTATTCCATCCCATCCTTATTCACTAAGCCACAGTACATAGTCATTTGAAATCTACTGGCTAAGTAGCTCTCTGCACCATACTTTAAAGTGTGAGGGAAGGAGGGGGGCGGGGGTGTCTTAAGCCCTGCCTCGCTAAGTGTGTGATAATTCAGACACTGACACACACCGTGTCTGCTTTAGCATCAATCTGTCATGCTAACAGCTTATTAGTGGCCTGAAGGAAGCGAGGGCCACACCTCGACTTAGAGACTAACAAATGGCAGTGTATGCGTGTGTGCGTTCCACTGTGTGTGTGTGTGTGTGTGTGTGTGTGTGTGTGTGTGTGTGTGTGTGTGTGTGTGTGTGAGTCAAAATGTCCAGCCATTTGGGTGTCTATGTCCTCATTACCCTAGCCCTCAGACAGCTCTACTAATGGAATCCATTCTTACAGTGACTTTCTCTTGAGGGACAGCAATAGACAGCTCTGAATACAGTGGAAATACAGTGAACTAAGACTAATACACATTGAAAAGCTTGGTGTAACTAGAGTAGCCCTCATATAATGAGATGAACATGCATTACACAGTTCATTTTAGAATCAGTAACTTCAACTGAAGAGACAAACTACTACATTAACTAACAGCTAACAATAAAACATTCATCTAATGCAGCTCTGCATAACTTAAAGTATAATAATGAAAAGACCACTGGTGTTCAGCTCAGGACTTGCACACATACTTTAACTTAAAGGATGTATCACCCACAAATGCTTCAAAAGATGACAATCCTTGGAAAAAGAAGTATAGAAGCCCTCTGTAGCAGAGTCAACTCTGCACTCTGTAGAATTATAATGGGACCACAAACTGGTTGATGTTTCAGTTTTGACAAGAGTCTCCTCCTAACTCTCCCTCCTATAAAGTCCTCCTTTGAAGCAGCAAGAAAAAAGTAGTAAGTGATATTTACACTCTATGCTGCTAATCTTCCTCTCTAGAAGAACACAGTACCATTAATAGGAGTTTGGACTCCTACCACTTTACTAAATGACAGTGTATGCTGCCTGAGCCTCCCGCTATTAATACAGTAGATATGGTGACAGTGATGAGGATGCAAATGGTAGGTATCCCGTGGTTACCTCTGTTGAGTGTGGCAGAGCTGTTGATGTCTCCAGTGATGAAGGAAGACTCCTGTTTCCTCACAGTGTCATTCCACATCCGCCTGATGCGACTCTATACACAGGAGAAAAGAAGCAAGAGAGAGAGAGAAAGAGAGGGAAGAGGAGGAAGGAAAGATATGGACAAAGGAGTGGAGTGGCAATAATGAAAGGGAGAAAGAATAAAAGGAAGGAGCGGGAGCAAGTCAGGGGATGGGAGGACATTACGACAAAAGAGGAAAGGAAATATGGTAAGAAACGTAATATATGAAGGCATGATGTGCAAAATGAGGGCAAATTAGTGCAGGAGAGGCAGTAAAGGGTAAAAGCAAAGTAACGACCAGCAAGAGAGAAACAGGTTGGGGAAAATAATCACTCGTCAATGCCATATATACTCCATCTACCGGTGTGTCAGCATCAATACGTGAAGGTCTGAGTCAGGGTTTGGGCTATCTCACTTTTTTGCACATTTATAGTATTCTTTTTTTTCTCCTTTTTTTTTCGAATTTGCCTACAATAAAAATTGAAAACTAGTTGAAAGTGAACAGCGATAACCCAAAACCCTCATGGCGTGCTCCGGCCTCACCTGAGAGTCTGCTGTGCTGTAGCGTCCAGGTGTGCAGGCAGGTAAGCTCACCTGTGAGCCTGTGGAGTAGCGGCCCGGCGTCCGTGAGGTGGTGGTCTTACTGGAGGAGGAGATAGACGTCTCCACGCTTTTGCCGCTGCAGCAGTGAGTACGCAGACATTTGCCGTACTCTTTACGCACCTAGGCAGGGGTGGTGTGAGGGGGAGAGAGTTACACACCGACGCACTATGCACATACTGTATATAATATATACAACCAAAAAGCACACATGAAGGAGGAGGAAATGATTGATGTTCCACTTTTAACTTGCACATATTGAAGCATATTTTTAAAATGACAAAACAGGAAAGAAAGAGACTGGAACAGCTTAACTTAAAATAGTGTCTCTGTTAACTTCTTGTCCTCAAATTCCTTGTGCGAACACTAACTCCATCCAAATTTAGACATTAACAGATTAACTTCTATAAACTTTCCCCCCATAAACATCCACCCCAAATGTTATTACTGCCACATATCCATCTGAAATGGACATATTCCTCAGGGGGACATATGATGCACTTGTACACACAGAACATCTGCATTTAGATCCCAATCAAGTTAGAACAAATAGGACTTTAATTGCTTTTTAACAAGCTTGTTGGACTGACAGACGTGTATTGCCACATGCTCTGTTTGAACAGCTGTGTGGTGAGTAGCTCCATGCAACTTGGGAGAAACCATTTTGGGTCGCAGCCAAATAAAACCTCAGCACTGTTCTGAGGACATCTCTCAGGATACCTGATCCCATGCCCTGACACATACTTAAGTATATTGCAAATACACACACACATACACACTGCACTTGTTTACTGGTGGTACACTTAAAACTAAAAACTCTCTGCGGGACTGCAGACAGACGAGAGTATTAAGCTTTTGATGAATTTTCTTTCCATTTCCTACTCCTCTTCTGTACTCCCAGGCACTGTGAGTGTGTGGGAGACTCTGTAAAAATATCCCAGGATCTGTAGGCTCTTCCTGGAAGCCACATATAATTCACATATTTAAAAAAAAAACAAAAAAAAAAACATATAAAATGAGTTCATCTTTTCAAAATGAAAAGGGGATTGCAGGGGGGCACGGTTTGTCAATGTGAGTGAAGTAGGTGTATTAAATCAGAGGAGGAGTTTATCTGTTACCACTGCCACTTAGACATCAAAACAGCCTCTGCCTCTGTCCAAAATGTACAACAAATAAGAGCTAAATATTATCAGTTTTGAACAAGCTATTTCAGGCTTGATGACCCCGCCTGATGAGGAAAAACGTTCTTTTCGGTTGGGGGAAGACAGAAACACTGTTTGTTACCTGCTGCCACAAGGCGAGACAGACAGTGAAAGAGAGAGTGAGAGGTAGTCAGTGTGAAAAAGTGAAAGAATTGAGCAGCCAGGGGGGCTACTAAATGACCAATCAAACTCTGTGACAGCTCTGCAGGTATTTTTGGTGTCCCTGCTGATCAATGCTAGCATGTGTGTGTGTGTGTGTCTATTTCTGTACAGCCTTGTCTCTGTTTGTCTCCCTCACCTTCTTCTGCAGTATGCAGTGAAAGATGAAGATGAACATGCCCTGCAGAGAGTTGAAGATGGTGAAAAGGTAGGCCATGATGACGGTGCTCTCGTTGATGTACATCAGCCCAAAAGCCCAGGTCAGGCCCAGCAGACACAGCAGGGCTATGGCCCCGATCACCCAAGACCTAGAAGAAGAGGAGAAATAATTGAGAGGGAGAAATGCTGCATGTCAGTTAAAGTGTCATTCAATGTCCTACATTCTTGACATCACCATTTGCTACGCCACATAATGTGTAAAGTATATATATTGCAGATTTAATTGTAAGTCGAATGACATGAGAAGCATTTTTTTTTTTTTACTGGATCAGAAAAGCTATTCAGCCACGTTTAATGCATGTGGGATCATGAGGCAGGAGAACGGGGTTAGAGAGGGTTCAATCGCCGTCCCAACACTGTGGGAGTGGGATGGAGAAAACAGTGGGAGGTTTTGCCAAAAAGAATTACACTTGTACGAAAATGGTGAGAGAATAGAGAGAAAGTGGATTTGCTCATTTAGATACCATCTCAAGAGAGGGAGGGATGGTTATAAGCTAACTGACGTCAGCAACAAGTACAGAGAAGGTCAAGCATACAGGACTTTTTCCAAGTTTAATCCAAACTCCATCACTCAAAGTACATTGCAGAGGGTGAAAGACGTTTTCGCAGGCAGAAGTGGGTACTGAAGTCTGTTAGAGCAATTGTGACTATAACACTTTAATGGAATGAATTTTAATAAAAGTTTTCAAGGCTGTGAACCTCCGTTTCATATATAGCCTATGCAAAAGTGAGTCATAAGGGCCAAATGTCAGAGGAATGTGGTCGCGTCGAGGCATGTATATGCATTGTAAGTCCTTGTCTGAGAGTGTGCGCGTTATTGTGCGTGTGGCCATGTGAGTGGCTCCACTGGGCAGCAAGTAGAGGGACATTGCAGCCATTATAAATGACATTTCCTACTAAAGGTCACAGTTTCTGGTCTGCCACAGCCAAGATGATGGCTGTTAATTTGATTGGCTGACTGGACAGTGATCACCTCTCATGCGAGGGATGGAGAAAAAGAAAGGGTGTAAGGAAAGAAAGAGCGGGGCGGGAGGGGGAGAGAGAAGACGACCGAGGTTGAGATATTAGAAGAGTTAGGAGGAAGGAAGAGAGAAAGAGGAGGAGAGTAAGTGAGTGAGACTGAGGTGATTGATTCGATGTTGCCCTCTGTGGCACCATTCAGGCGAGACAGAACCTCCAATAAAGCTCGTCTGACGACCCTCTTCAATAAAGGGTACACTCATCCCTCACTTTTCCATCCCTTCATTCCACCTCTTTCTCCAGTGCTCCCTTGAGTCATGGTTTCTCTATCAGCTCTGGTTCCCCTCATCCACATCTCACCATTATAATATTTCAACAGCACATTAGGTCTATAAGTCATTGGGGCTCACAAATCACACATCAACATGTAATCCATTTCACAAGGCAGTTTAACAGTTAATTAAGGGATATGCATAGACTCTAGGGAGGTTGGACAGATAAATAGGACAACAAGCAAACCAATCAAAATGTCTCCAAGAAGACGAAAAGCATCCTGATTGGAGAGTGGCCTTACCGGAGCCAATCCACAACAAAGACAACTTATGATGGCTTGGAGTTAAAGAGACAAAGAAAACAAAAAGAAGAAAAAATAAGACAAAAAGGGCATGATGATGATTAACAAGTAAATGAACCACAAAAAGACATGACTAATGAAGTGTAAAACATTAAAACCTATTGAGCATTTAGTGTGCTCAAAAAGACAAAGGAAAGTCATTAAAAAGGAGGGGAAAAAAGATCCAAAAGCATCATATTCTAAATCATTCTATGATTTTCATCTTTCATCAGGCTTTTCAATTACATTCCCCTGAACTGCATAGAAGCAAAGATCAGCTGATTTTGTCTTTATTTCTGAAATGCTTCCCACTTGGAAGTCCTACTTAAAACTGTGGTCATGAAAGATACATGGGCAGTAATGTTTAAATGATAAATCAAATGAGTAAGCCATCTTGTGATTTATATTATGGATTCTGAGCTGTGCCTCAGTAAGGCGTTGAGCTCCAAGCCATGAGCGTATTGTTTGAATTAGACTAAAGTATTTTGTCTTGAGCCGCACTGGAACAAGAAATAACACAATCCTGATTAGTTAGCTTAGTAGAGACAGAGTTTCAGTGTTCAGTGGAAATGAAGTCATATTTCAGTAACGTTCTCTAAGGGTGAGATGAGTAATAACATGACTGGGAATGATAATATTATGGATTCAATGAGGAGCATCTTGAAATTATTAAGAAAGTGTGCTGCTAAAATACAAAAAAGCTGATGAAGATTAGATTTACTGACAAACCAAGGAGATCGTCGGCCGTCGGTTCAAGTTGGGCCGGCGCTGAGCGTCTGTCACTCTAGTTTTTCAATGTGTGTCATGCACCGTCGCAACTCGTCTTCTCATTTTGATATTTTTTATCTGATCTGATCAATCCATACAGTGTAGGGCTGTCTCTCACGCATGTGCAGAACGTACGTATGTTAGTTGGCTGTCAACTGTAGTCTTTGCGGTCTTTGCAACTTTTTGGCCAAGACACTTCGTCAGAACAAGTTCTTTGCTGTCTGCCTAGTGTGTCAGCACCTTTAATGGAATAGTTTGACATTTGGTAAATACACTTGGATGCTACTCTCAAGTCTGTAAGGTAAATATGAAGTTGGAGCTAGTAGCCTTTTAGCTTAGTTTAGCATTAAGACTGAAAACAGCTAGTCTGGCTGTTTTAAAATTTAATTTTAACAAAATCTAAAGATTAATAATTAACACATCGTATCTTGTTTGTTTGATCCATACAAAAACCAAAGTGTTAAATTTAGGCACGTAATCCCCGGTAAAACCACTGCTTGTTTGTTTTTTGTACAGATAAAACAAACAAGATATAACTTGTTCATTGGTGAGCTTTAAAGGTGCTGGTAGGATAAATAGGATAAGTTTGTTACCTTCTGACAGTTTGGCTAGCTGTTTCCCCCTTTCCAGGCTATCTGGCTGCTAGCTCCAGCCACATATTGAGCAGACAGACAAGTGCTACCAATCTTCTGATTTAAATCTCGTCAGGAAAGCAAATATAGTGAATTATTCC